>NW_028257383.1:300000-600000 GCF_982258835.1 Parasteatoda tepidariorum | reverse complement strand
ACATAGTGTACCCCCTAATTGACCTATAATTATTTCCTGTGGTAAGGTACACTATTACCCTGTAATATAATACCTGGTCCAATTTAAATATTATGGGTCAATATTAAGGTCTGATATTGCGCCTTGCGTTAGGTAACCATTGAAAGATGTCTTTGAATTTTTAAAGCATTTTAGAACGCTTATTTCTTCATTTTAGGCTTCTCAGAACACTTTATTTCGCATAGGCATACATAGTAAACTTTAGGGTCACGCTGAGTACCCCCTAATTGACCTATAATTTTTTTCTGTGGTAGGGTACACTATCACCCTATAATATAATACGTGGTCCAATTTAAAAATTTTAGGTCAATATTAAGGTCCGATACCCTACCGTTAGTTAACATAGAAAAGAGTCTTCGAATTTCCTTGTTTTAATGCACTATTTAAAATATACATAGTGTACCCCCTAATTGACCTATAATTATTTCCTGTTGTAGGGCACACTTTTACCCTGTAATATAATACCTGGTCCAATTTAAATATTATGGTTCCATATTAAGGTCTGATATCGCGCCTTGCGATAGTTAACCATTGAAAGATGTCTTTGAATTTTTAAAGCATTTTAGAACGCTTATTTCTTAATTTTAAGCTTCTCAGAACACTCTATTTCGCATAGGCATACATAGTAAACTTTAGGGTCACGCTGTGTACCCCCTAAATGACCTATAATTATTTCCTGTGGTAGGGTACACTATTACCCGGAAATATAATACGTGGTCCAATTTAAAAATTATAGGTCAATATTAAGGTCCGATACCGTGCCGTTAGTTAACATTGAAAAATGTCTTTGAATTTTTAAAGCATTTTAGAACGCTTATTTCCTCATTTTAAGCTTCTCAGTACACTTTATTTCGCATAGGCATACATAGTAAACTTTAGGGTCGCGCTGTGTACCCCCTAATTGACCTATAATTATTTCCTGTGGTAGGGTACACTATAACCCTGTAATATAATACGTGGTCCAATTTAAAAATTATAGGTCAATATTAAGGTCCGATACCGTGCCGTTAGTTAACATAGAAAAGTGTCTTCGAATTTCCTTGTTTTAATGCACTATTTAAAATATACATAGTGTACCCCCTAATTGACCTATAATTATTTCCTGTTGTAGGGTACACTATTACCCTGTAATATAATACCTGGTCCAATTTAAATATTATGGTTCTATATTAAGGTCTGATATCGCGCCTTGCGTTAGTTACAAATTGAAAGATGTCTTTGAATTTTTAAAGCATTTTAGAACGCTTATTTCTTCATTTTAAGCTTCTCAGAACACTTTATTTCGCATAGGCATACATAGTAAACTTTAGGGTCACGCTGTGTACCCCCTAATTGTCCTATAATTATTTTCTGTGGTAGGGTACACTATCACCCTGTAATATAATACGTTTTCCAATTTAAAAATTTTAGGTCAATATTAAGGTCCGATACCCTACCGTTAGTTAACATAGAAAAGAGTCTTCGAATTTCCTTGTTTTAATGCACTATTTAAAATATACATAGTGTACCCCCTAATTGACCTATAATTATTTCCTGTTGTAGGGTACACTATTACCCTGTAATATAATACCTGGTCCAATTTAAATATTATGGTTCCTTATTAAGGTCTGATATCGCGCCTTGCGTTAGTTAACCATTGAAAGATGTCTTTGAATTTTTAAAGCATTTTAGAACGCTTATTTCTTCATTTTAAGCTTCTCAGAACACTCTATTTCGCATAGGCATACATAGTAAACTTTAGGGTCACGCTGTGTACCCCCTAATTGACCTATAATTATTTCCTGTCTTAGGGTACACTATTACCCTGTAATATAATACGAGGTTCAATTTAAAAAGTATAGGTCAATATTAAGGTCCGATACCGTGCCGTTAGTTAACATAGAAAAGAGTCTTCGTATTTCCTTGTTTTAATGCACTATTTAAAATATACATAGTGTACCCCCTAATTGACCTATAATTATTTCCTGTGGTAGGGTACACTATTACCCTGTAATATAATACCTGGTCCAATTTAAATATTATGGGTCAATATTAAGGTCTGATATTGCGCCTTGCGTTAGGTAACCATTGAAAGATGTCTTTGAATTTTTAAAGCATTTTAGAACGCTTATTTCTTCATTTTAGGCTTCTCAGAACACTTTATTTCGCATAGGCATACATAGTAAACTTTAGGGTCACGCTGAGTACCCCCTAATTGACCTATAATTTTTTTCTGTTGTAGGGTACACTATCACCCTGTAATATAATACGTGGTCCAATTTAAAAATTTTAGGTCAATATTAAGGTCCGATACCCTACCGTTAGTTAACATAGAAAAGAGTCTTCGAATTTCCTTGTTTTAATGCACTATTTAAAATATACATAGTGTACCCCCTAATTGACCTATAATTATTTCCTGTTGTAGGGCACACTTTTACCCTGTAATATAATACCTGGTCCAATTTAAATATTATGGTTCAAATTAAGGTCTGATATCGCGCCTTGCGATAGTTAACCATTGAAAGATGTCTTTGAATTTTTAAAGCATTTTAGAACGCTTATTTCTTAATTTTAAGCTTCTCAGAACACTCTATTTCGCATAGGCATACATAGTAAACTTTAGGGTCACGCTGTGTACCCCCTAAATGACCTATAATTATTTCCTGTGGTAGGGTACACTATTACCCGGAAATATAATACGTGGTCCAATTTAAAAATTGTAGGTCAATATTAAGGTCCGATACCGTGCCGTTAGTTAACATTGAAAAATGTCTTTGAATTTTTAAAGCATTTTAGAACGCTTATTTCCTCATTTTAAGCTTCTCAGTACACTTTATTTCGCATAGGCATACATAGTAAACTTTAGGGTCGCGCTGTGTACCCCCTAATTGACCTATAATTATTTCCTGTGGTAGGGTACACTATAACCCTGTAATATAATACGTGGTCCAATTTAAAAATTATAGGTCAATATTAAGGTCCGATACCGTGCCGTTAGTTAACATAGAAAAGTGTCTTCGAATTTCCTTGTTTTAATGCACTATTTAAAATATACATAGTGTACCCCCTAATTGACCTATAATTATTTCCTGTTGTAGGGTACACTATTACCCTGTAATATAATACCTGGTCCAATTTAAATATTATGGTTCTATATTAAGGTCTGATATCGCGCCTTGCGTTAGTTACAAATTGAAAGATGTCTTTGAATTTTTAAAGCATTTTAGAACGCTTATTTCTTCATTTTAAGCTTCTCAGAACACTTTATTTCGCATAGGCATACATAGTAAACTTTAGGGTCACGCTGTGTACCCCCTAATTGTCCTATAATTATTTTCTGTGGTAGGGTACACTATCACCCTGTAATATAATACGTTTTCCAATTTAAAAATTTTAGGTCAATATTAAGGTCCGATACCCTACCGTTAGTTAACATAGAAAAGAGTCTTCGAATTTCCTTGTTTTAATGCACTATTTAAAATATACATAGTGTACCCCCTAATTGACCTATAATTATTTCCTGTTGTAGGGTACACTATTACCCTGTAATATAATACCTGGTCCAATTTAAATATTATGGTTCCATATTAAGGTCTGATATCGCGCCTTGCGTTAGTTAACCATTGAAAGATGTCTTTGAATTTTTAAAGCATTTTAGAACGCTTATTTCTTCATTTTAAGCTTCTCAGAACACTCTATTTCGCATAGGCATACATAGTAAACTTTAGGGTCACGCTGTGTACCCCCTAATTGACCTATAATTATTTCCTGTCTTAGGGTACACTATTACCCTGTAATATAATACGAGGTCCAATTTAAAAAGTATAGGTCAATATTAAGGTCCGATACCGTGCCGTTAGTTAACATAGAAAAGAGTCTTCGTATTTCCTTGTTTTAATGCACTATTTAAAATATACATAGTGTACCCCCTAATTGACCTATAATTATTTCCTGTGGTAGGGTACACTATTACCCTGTAATATAATACCTGGTCCAATTTAAATATTATGGTTCAATATTAAGGTCTGATATTGCGCCTTGCGTTAGGTAACCATTGAAAGATGTCTTTGAATTTTTAAAGCATTTTAGAACGCTTATTTCTTCATTTTAGGCTTCTCAGAACACTTTATTTCGCATAGGCATACATAGTAAACTTTAGGGTCACGCTGAGTACCCCCTAATTGACCTATAATTTTTTTCTGTTGTAGGGTACACTATCACCCTGTAATATAATACGTGGTCCAATTTAAAAATTTTAGGTCAATATTAAGGTCCGATACCCTACCGTTAGTTAACATAGAAAAGAGTCTTCGAATTTCCTTGTTTTAATGCACTATTTAAAATATACATAGTGTACCCCCTAATTGACCTATAATTATTTCCTGTTGTAGGGCACACTTTTACCCTGTAATATAATACCTGGTCCAATTTAAATATTATGGTTCCATATTAAGGTCTGATATCGCGCCTTGCGATAGTTAACCATTGAAAGATGTCTTTGAATTTTTAAAGCATTTTAGAACGCTTATTTCTTAATTTTAAGCTTCTCAGAACACTCTATTTCGCATAGGCATACATAGTAAACTTTAGGGTCACGCTGTGTACCCCCTAAATGACCTATAATTATTTCCTGTGGTAGGGTACACTATTACCCGGAAATATAATACGTGGTCCAATTTAAAAATTGTAGGTCAATATTAAGGTCCGATACCGTGCCGTTAGTTAACATTGAAAAATGTCTTTGAATTTTTAAAGCATTTTAGAACGCTTATTTCCTCATTTTAAGCTTCTCAGAACACTTTATTTCGCATAGGCATACATAGTAAACTTTAGGGTCGCGCTGTGTACCCCCTAATTGACCTATAATTATTTCCTGTGGTAGGGTACACTATAACCCTGTAATATAATACGTGGTCCAATTTAAAAATTATAGGTCAATATTAAGGTCCGATACCGTGCCGTTAGTTAACATAGAAAAGTGTCTTCGAATTTCCTTGTTTTAATGCACTATTTAAAATATACATAGTGTACCCCCTAATTGACCTATAATTATTTCCTGTTGTAGGGTACACTATTACCCTGTAATATAATACCTGGTCCAATTTAAATATTATGGTTCTATATTAAGGTCTGATATCGCGCCTTGCGTTAGTTACAAATTGAAAGATGTCTTTGAATTTTTAAAGCATTTTAGAACGCTTATTTCTTCATTTTAAGCTTCTCAGAACACTTTATTTCGCATAGGCATACATAGTAAACTTTAGGGTCACGCTGTGTACCCCCTAATTGTCCTATAATTATTTTCTGTGGTAGGGTACACTATCACCCTGTAATATAATACGTTTTCCAATTTAAAAATTTTAGGTCAATATTAAGGTCCGATACCCTACCGTTAGTTAACATAGAAAAGAGTCTTCGAATTTCCTTGTTTTAATGCACTATTTAAAATATACATAGTGTACCCCCTAATTGACCTATAATTATTTCCTGTTGTAGGGTACACTATTACCCTGTAATATAATACCTGGTCCAATTTAAATATTATGGTTCCATATTAAGGTCTGATATCGCGCCTTGCGTTAGTTAACCATTGAAAGATGTCTTTGAATTTTTAAAGCATTTTAGAACGCTTATTTCTTCATTTTAAGCTTCTCAGAACACTCTATTTCGCATAGGCATACATAGTAAACTTTAGGGTCACGCTGTGTACCCTCTAATTGACCTATAATTATTTCCTGTCTTAGGATACACTATTACCCTGTAATATAATACGAGGTCCAATTTAAAAAGTATAGGTCAATATTAAGGTCCGATACCGTGCCGTTAGTTAACATAGAAAAGAGTCTTCGTATTTCCTTGTTTTAATGCACTATTTAAAATATACATAGTGTACCCCCTAATTGACCTATAATTATTTCCTGTGGTAGGGTACACTATTACCCTGTAATATAATACCTGGTCCAAATTAAATATTATGGGTCAATATTAAGGTCTGATATTGCGCCTAGCGTTAGTTAACCTTTGAAAGATGTCTTTAAATTTTTAAAGCATTTTAGAACGCTTATTTCTTCATTTTAAGATTCTCAGAACACTCTATTTCGCATAGGCATACATAGTAAACTTTAGGGTCACGCTGTGTACCCCCTAATTGACCTATAATTATTTCCTGTGGTAGGGTACACTATTACCCTATAATATAATACGGGGTCCAATTAAAAAATTATAGGTCAATATTAAGGTCCGATACCGTGCCGTTAGTTAACATAGAAAAGTGTCTTCGAATTTCCTTGTTTTAATGCACTATTTAAAATATACATAGTGTACCCCCTAATTGACCTATAATTATTTCCTGTGGTAGGGTACACTATTACCCTGTAATATAATACCTGGTCCAATTTAAATATTATGGGTCAATATTAAGGTCTGATATTGCGCCTTGCGCTAGTTAATAATTGAAAGATGACTTTGAATTTATAAAGCATTTTAGAACGCTTATTTCTTAATTTTAAGCTTCTCAGAACACTCTATTTCGCATAGGCATACATAGTAAACTTTAGGGTCACGCTGTGTACCCCCTAAATGACCTATAATTATTTCCTGTGGTAGGGTACACTATTACCCTGTAA
Organism: Parasteatoda tepidariorum; assembly: GCF_982258835.1. Classification (NCBI taxonomy): domain Eukaryota; kingdom Metazoa; phylum Arthropoda; class Arachnida; order Araneae; family Theridiidae; genus Parasteatoda; species Parasteatoda tepidariorum. The sequence continues at coordinate 593,356 of NW_028257383.1, read as the reverse complement.
TATAATACGTGATCCAATTTAAAAATTATAGGTCAATATTAAGGTCCGATACCGTGCCGTTAGTTAACATTGAAAAATGTCTTTGAATTTTTAAAGCATTTTAGAACGCTTATTTCCTCATTTTAAGCTTCTCAGAACACTTTATTTCGCATAGGCATACATAGTAAACTTTAGGGTCACGCTGTGTACCCCCTAATTGACCTATAATTATTTCCTGTGGTAGGATACACTATAACCCTGTAATATAATACGTGGTCCAATTTAAAAATTATAAGTCAATATTAAGGTCCGATACGGTGCCGTTAGTTAACATAGAAAAGTGTCTACGAATTTCCTTGTTTTAATGCACTATTTAAAATATACATAGTGTACCCCCTAGTTGACCTATAATTATTTCCTGTGGTAGGGTACACTATTACCCTGTAATATAATACGTGGTCCAATTTAAAAATTATAGGTCAATATTAAGGTCCGATACCGTGCCGTTAGTTAACATTGAAAAACGTCTTTGAATTTTTAAAGCACTTTAGAACGCTTATTTCCTCATTTTAAGCTTCTCAGAACACTTTATTTCGCATAGGCATACATAGTAAACTTTAGGGTCACGCTGTGTACCCCCTAAATGACCTATAATTATTTCCTGTGGTAGGATACACCATAACCCTGTAATATAATACGTGGTCCATTTTAAAAATTATAGGTCAATATTAAGGTCCGATACCGTGCCGTTAGTTAACATAGAAAAGTGTCTTCGAATTTCCTTGTTTTAATGCACTATTTAAAATATACATAGTGTACCCCCTAATTGACCTATAACTATTTCCTGTGGTAGGGTACACTATTACCCTGTAATATAATACCTGGTCCAATTTAAATATTATGGGTCAATATTAAGGTCTGATATTGCGCCTTGCGTTAGTTAATAATTGAAAGATGACTTTGAATTTTTAAAGCATTTTAGAACGCTTATTTCTTAATTTTAAGCTTCTCAGAACACTCTATTTCGCATAGGCATACATAGTAAACTTTAGGGTCATGCTGTGTACCCCCTAAATGACCTATAATTATTTCCTGTGGTAGGGTACACTATTACCCTGTAATATAACACGTGGTCCAATTTAAAAATTATAGGTCAATATTAAGGTCCGATACCGTGCCGTTAGTTAACATTGAAAAATGTCTTTGAATTTTTAAAGCATTTTAGAACGCTTATTTCCTCATTCTAAGCTTCTCAGAACACTTTATTTCGCATAGGCATACATAGTAAACTTTAGGGTCACGCTGTGTACCCCCTAATTGACCTATAATTATTTTCTGTGGTAGGATACACTATAACCCTGTGATATAATACGTGGTCCATTTTAAAAATTATAGGTCAATATTAAGGTCTGATACCGCGCCGTTAGTTAACATTGAAAAATGTCTTTGAATTTTTAAAGCATTTCAGAACGCTTATTTCCTCATTTTAAGCTTCTCAGAACACTTTATTTCGCTTAGGCATACATAGTAAACTTTAGGGTCACGCTGTGTACCCCCTAATTGACCTATAATTATTTCCTGTGGTAGGATACACTATAACCCTGTAATATAATACGTGGTCCAATTTAAAAATTATAGGTCAATATTAAGGTCCGATACCGTGCCGTTAGTTAACATAGAAAAGTGTCTTCGAATTTCCTTGTTTTAATGCACTATTTAAAATATACATAGTGTACCCCCTAATTGACCTATAATTATTTCCTGTGGTAGGGTACACTATTACCCTGTAATATAATACCTGGTCCAATTTAAATTTTATGGGTCAATATTAAGGTCTGATACTGCGCCTTGCGTTAGTTAATAATTGAAAGATGACTTTTAATTTTTAAAGCATTTTAGAACGCTTATTTCCTCATTCTAAGCTTCTCAGAACACTTTATTTCGCTTAGGCATACATAGTAAACTTTAGGGTCACGCTGTGTACCCCCTAATTGACCTATAATTATTTCCTGTGGTAGGATACACTATAACCCTGTAATATAATACGTGGTCCAATTTAAAAATTATAGGTCAATATTAAGGTCCGATACCGTGCCGTTAGTTAACATAGAAAAGTGTCTTCGAATTTCCTTGTTTTAATGCACTATTTAAAATATACATAGTGTACCCCCTAAATGACCTATAATTATTTCCTGTGGTAGGGTACACTATTACCCTGTAATATAATACGTGGTCCAATTTAAAAATTATAGGTCAATATTAAGGTCCAATACCGTGCCGTTAGTTAACATTGAAAAATGTCTTTGAATTTTTAAAGCATTTTAGAACGCTTATTTCCTCATTTTAAGCTTCTCAGAACACTTTATTTCGCATAGGCATACATAGTAAACTTTAGGGTCACGCTGTGTACCCCCTAATTGACCTATAATTATTTCCTGTGGTAGGATACACTATAACCCTGTAATATAATACGTGGTCCAATTTAAAAATTATAAGTCAATATTAAGGTCCGATACGGTGCCGTTAGTTAACATAGAAAAGTGTCTACGAATTTCCTTGTTTTAATGCACTATTTAAAATATACATAGTGTACCCCCTAGTTGACCTATAATTATTTCCTGTGGTAGGGTACACTATTACCCTGTAATATAATACGTGGTCCAATTTAAAAATTATAGGTCAATATTAAGGTCCGATACCGTGCCGTTAGTTAACATTGAAAAACGTCTTTGAATTTTTAAAGCATTTTAGAACGCTTATTTCCACATTTTAAGCTTCTCAGAACACTTTATTTCGCATAGGCATACATAGTAAACTTTAGGGTCACGCTGTGTACCCCCTAATTGACCTATAATTATTTCCTGTGGTAGGATACACCATAACCCTGTAATATAATACGTGGTCCATTTTAAAAATTATAGGTCAATATTAAGGTCCGATACCGTGCCGTTAGTTAACATAGAAAAGTGTCTTCGAATTTCCTTGTTTTAATGCACTATTTAAAATATACATAGTGTACCCCCTAATTGACCTATAACTATTTCCTGTGGTAGGGTACACTATTACCCTGTAATATAATACCTGGTCCAATTTAAATATTATGGGTCAATATTAAGGTCTGATATTGCGCCTTGCGTTAGTTAATAATTGAAAGATGACTTTGAATTTTTAAAGCATTTTAGAACGCTTATTTCTTAATTTTAAGCTTCTCAGAACACTCTATTTCGCATAGGCATACATAGTAAACTTTAGGGTCACGCTGTGTACCCCCTAAATGACCTATAATTATTTCCTGTGGTAGGGTACACTATTACCCTGTAATATAACACGTGGTCCAATTTAAAAATTATAGGTCAATATTAAGGTCCGATACCGTGCCGTTAGTTAACATTGAAAAATGTCTTTGAATTTTTAAAGCATTTTAGAACGCTTATTTCCTCATTCTAAGCTTCTCAGAACACTTTATTTCGCATAGGCATACATAGTAAACTTTAGGGTCACGCTGTGTACCCCCTAATTGACCTATAATTATTTCCTGTGGTAGGATACACTATAACCCTGTGATATAATACGTGGTCCATTTTAAAAATTATAGGTCAATATTAAGGTCTGATACCGCGCCGTTAGTTAACATTGAAAAATGTCTTTGAATTTTTAAAGCATTTTAGAACGCTTATTTCCTCATTTTAAGCTTCTCAGAACACTTTATTTCGCTTAGGCATACATAGTAAACTTTAGGGTCACGCTGTGTACCCCCTAATTGACCTATAATTATTTCCTGTGGTAGGATACACTATAACCCTGTAATATAATACGTGGTCCAATTTAAAAATTATAGGTCAATATTAAGGTCCGATACCGTGCCGTTAGTTAACATAGAAAAGTGTCTTCGAATTTCCTTGTTTTAATGCACTATTTAAAATATACATAGTGTACGCCCTAATTGACCTATAATTATTTCCTGTGGTAGGGTACACTATTACCCTGTAATATAATACCTGGTCCAATTTAAATTTTATGGGTCAATATTAAGGTCTGATACTGCGCCTTGCGTTAGTTAATAATTGAAAGATGACTTTGAATTTTTAAAGCAATTTAGAACGCTTATTTCCTCATTCTAAGCTTCTCAGAACACTTTATTTCGCATAGGCATACATAGTAAACTTTAGGGTCACGCTGTGTACCCCCTAATTGACCTATAATTATTTCCTGTGGTAGGATACACTATAACCCTGTAATATAATACGTGGTCCAATTTAAAAATTATAGGTCAATATTAAGGTCCGATACCGTGCCGTTAGTTAACATAGAAAAGTGTCTTCGAATTTCCTTGTTTTAATGCACTATTTAAAATATACATAGTGTACCCCCTAATTGACCTATAATTATTTCCTGTGGTAGGGTACACTATTACCCTGTAATATAATACGTGGTCCAATTTAAAAATTATAGGTCAATATTAAGGTCCGATACCGTGCCGTTAGTTAACATTGAAAAATGTCTTTGAATTTTTAAAGCATTTTAGAACGCTTATTTCCTCATTTTAAGCTTCTCAGAACACTTTATTTCGCATAGGCATACATAGTAAATTTTAGGGTCACGCTGTGTACCCCCTAATTGACCTATAATTATTTCCTGTGGTAGGATACACCATAACCCTGTAATATAATACGTGGTCCAATTTAAAAATTATAGGTCAATATTAAGGTCCGATACCGTGCCGTTAGTTAACATAGAAAAGTGTCTTCGAATTTCCTTGTTTTAATGCACTATTTAAAATAAACATAGTGTACCCCCTAATTGACCTATAATTATTTCCTGTGGTAGGGTACACTATTACCCTGTAATATAATACCTGGTCCAATTTAAATATTATGGGTCAATATTAAGGTCTGATATTGCGCCTTGCGTTAGTTAATAATTGAAAGATGACTTTGAATTTTTAAAGCATTTTAGAACGCTTATTTCTTAATTTTAAGCTTCTCAGAACACTCTATTTCGCATAGGCATACATAGTAAACTTTAGGGTCACGCTGTGTACCCCCTAATTGACCTATAATTATTTCCTGTATTAGGGTACACTATTACCCTGTAATATAATACGAGTTCCAATTTAAAAATTATAGGTCAATATTAAGGTTCGATACCGTGCCGTTAGTTAACATAGAAAAGTGTCTTCGTATTTCCTTGTTTTAATGCACTATTTAAAATATACATAGTGTACCCCCTAATTGACCTATAATTATTTCCTGTGGCAGGGTACACTATTACACTGTAATATAATACCTGGTCCAATTTAAATATTATGGGTCAATATTAAGGTCTGATATTGCGCCTAGCGTTAGTTAACCATTGAAAGATGTCTTTGAATTTTTAAAGCATTTTAGAACGCTTATTTCTTCATTTTAAGCTTCTCAGAACACTCTATTTCGCATAGGCATACATAGTAAACTTTAGGGTCACACTGTGTACCCCCTAATTGACCTATAATTATTTCTTGTGGTAGGGTACACTATTACCCTATAATATAATACGTGGTCCAATTTAAAAATTATAGGTCAATATCAAGGTCCGATACCGGGCCGTTAGTTAACATAGAAAAGTGTCTTCGTATTTCCTTGTTTTAATGCACTATTTAAAATATACATAGTGTACCCCCTAATTGACCTATTATTATTTCCTGTGGCAGGGTACACTCATACCCTGTAATATAATACCTGGTCCAATTTAAATATTATGGGTCAATATTAAGGTCCAATATTGCGCCTAGCGTTAGTTAACAATTGAAAGATGTCTTTGAATTTCTAAAGCATTTTAGAACGCTTATTTCTTCATTTTAAGCTTCTCAGAACACTTTATTTCGCATAGGCATACATAGTAAACTTTAGGGTCACACTGTGTACCCCCTAATTGACCTATAATTATTTCCTCTAGTAGGGTACACTATTACCATGTAATATAATACGTGGTCCAATTTAAAAATTATAGGTCAATATTAAGGTCCGATACCGGGCCGTTAGTTAACATAGAAAAGAGTCTTCGAATTTCCTTGTTTTAATGTACTATTTAAAATATACATAGTGTACCCCCTAATTGACCTATATTTAATTCCTGTGGTAAGGTACACTATTACCCTGTAATATAATACCTGGTCCAATTTAAATATTATGGTTCCATATTAAGGTCTGATATCGCGCCTTGCGTTAGTTAACCATTGGAAGATGTCTTTGAGTTTTTAAAGCATTTTAGAACGCTTATTTCTTCATTTTAAGCTTCTCAGAACACTCTATTTCGCATAGGCATACATAGTAAACTTTAGGGTCACGCTGTGTACCCCCTAATTGACCTATAATTATTTCCTGTGGTAGGGTACACTATTACCCTGTAATATAATACGAGGTCCAATTTAAAAATTATAGGTCAATATTAAGGTTCGATACCGTGACGTTAGTTAACATAGAAAAGTGTCTTCGTATTTCCTTGTTTTAATGCACTATTTAAAATATACATAGTGTACCCCCTAATTGACCTATAATTATTTCCTGTGGCAGGGTACACTATTACCCTGTAATATAATACCTGGTCCAATTTAAATATTATGGGTCAATATTAAGGTCTGATATTGCGCCTAGCGTTAGTTAACCATTGAAAGATGTCTTTGAATTTTTAAAGCATTTTAGAACGCTTATTTCTTCATTTTAAGCTTCTCAGAACACTCTATTTCGCATAGGCATACATAGTAAACTTTAGGGTCACACTGTGTACCCCCTAATTGACCTATAATTATTTCTTGTGGTAGGGTACACTATTACCCTATAATATAATACGTGGTCCAATTTAAAAATTATAGGTCAATATCAAGGTCCGATACCGGGCCGTTAGTTAACATAGAAAAGTGTCTTCGTATTTCCTTGTTTTAATGCACTATTTAAAATATACATAGTGTACCCCCTAATTGACCTATAATTATTTCCTGTGGCAGGGTACACTCATACCCTGTAATATAATACCTGGTCCAATTTAAATATTATGGGTCAATATTAAGGTCCAATATTGCGCCTAGCGTTAGTTAACCATTGAAAGATGTCTTTGAATTTCTAAAGCATTTTAGAACGCTTATTTCTTCATTTTAAGCTTCTCAGAACACTTTATTTCGCATAGGCATACATAGTAAACTTTAGGGTCACACTGTGTACCCCCTAATTGACCTATAATTATTTCCTGTGGTAGGGTACACTATTACCATGTAATATAATACGTGGTCCAATTTAAAAATTATAGGTCAATATTAAGGTCCGATACCGGGCCGTTGGTTAACATAGAAAAGTGTCTTCGTATTTCCTTGTTTTAATGCACTATTTAAAATATACATAGTGTACCCCCTAATGGACCTATAATTATTTCCTGTGGTAGGGAACACTATTACCCTGTAATATAATACCTGGTCCAATTAAAATATTATGGGTCAATATTAAGGTCTGATATTGCGCCTTGCGTTAGTTAACCATTGAAAGATGTCTTTGAATTTTTAAAGCATTTTAGAACGCTAATTTCTTCATTTTAAGCTTCTCAGAACACTCTATTTCGTATAGGCATACATAGTAAACTTTAGGGTCACGCTGTGTACCCCCTAATTGACCTATAATTATTTCCTGTGGTAGGGTACACTATTACCCTGTAATATAATACGTGGTCCAATTTAAAAATTATAGGTCAATATTAAGGTCCGATACCGTGCCGTTAGTTAACATAGAAAAATGTCTTTGAATTTTTAAAGCATTTTAGAACGCTTATTTCCTCATTTTAAGCTTCTCAGAACACTTTATTTCGCATAGGCATACATAGTAAACTTTAGGGTCACTCTGTGTACCCCCTAATTGACCTATAATTATTTCCTGTGGTAGGGTACACTATAACCCTGTAATATAATACGTGGTCCAATTTAAAAATTATAGGTCAATATTAAGGTCCGATACCGTGCCGTTAGTTAACATAGAAAAGTGTCTTCGAATTTCCTTGTTTTAATGCACTATTTAAAATATACATAGTGTACCCCCTAATTGACCTATAATTATTTCCTGTGGTAGGGTACACTATTACCCTGTGATATAATACCTGGTTCAAGTTAAATATTATGGGTCAATATTAAGGTCTGATATTGCGCCTTGCGTTAGTTAACCATTGAAAGATGTCTTTGAATTTTTAAAGCATTTTAGAACGCTTATTTCTTCATTTTAAGCATCTCAGAACACTCTATTTCGCATAGGCATACATAGTAAAATTTAGGGTCACGCTGTGTACCCCCTAAATGACCTATAATTATTTCCTGTGGTAGGGTACACTATTACCCTGTAATATAATACGTGGTCCAATTTAAAAATTATAGGTCAATATTAAGGTCCGATACCGTGCCGTTAGTTAACATAGAAAAATGTCTTTGAATTTTTAAAGCATTTTAGAACGCTTATTTCCTCATATTATGCTTCTCAGAACACTTTATTTCGCATAGGCATACATAGTAAACTTTAGGGTCACTCTGTGTACCCCGTAATTGACCTATAATTATTTCCTGTGGCAGGGTACACTATAAATCTGTAATATAATACGTGGTCCAATTTAAAAATTATAGGTCAATATTAAGGTCCGATACCGTGCCGTTAGTTAACATAGAAAAGTGTCTTCGTATTTTCTTGTTTTAATGCACTATTTAAAATATACATAGTGTACCCCCTAATTGACCTATAATTATTTCCTGTTGTAGGGTACACTATTTCCCTGTAATATAATACCTGGTCTAATTGAAATATTATGGTTCCATATTAAGGTCTGATATCGCGCCTTGCGTTAGTTAACCATTGAAAGATGTCTTTGAATTTTTAAAGCATTTTAGAACGCTTATTTCTTCATTTTAAGCTTCTCAGAACACTCTATTTCGCATAGGCATACATAGTAGACTTTAGGGTCACGCTGTGTACCACCTAATTGACCTATAATTATTTCCTGTGGTAAGGTACACTATTACCCTGTAATATAATACGTGGTCCAATTTAAAAATTATAGGTCAATATTAAGGTCCGATACCGTGCCGTTAGTTAACATTGAAAAATGTCTTTGAATTTTTAAAGCATTTTAGAACGCTTATTTCCTCATTTTAAGCTTCTCAGAACACTTTATTTCGCATAGGCATACATAGTAAACTTTAGGGTCACGCTGTGTACCCCCTAATTGACCTATAATTATTTCCTGTGGTAGGATACACTATAACCCTGTAATATAATACGTGGTCCAATTTAAAAATTATAAGTCAATATTAAGGTCCGATACGGTGCCGTTAGTTAACATAGAAAAGTGTCTACGAATTTCCTTGTTTTAATGCACTATTTAAAATATACATAGTGTACCCCCTAGTTGACCTATAATTATTTCCTGTGGTAGGGTACACTATTACCCTGTAATATAATACGTGGTCCAATTTAAAAATTATAGGTCAATATTAAGGTCCGATACCGTGCCGTTAGTTAACATTGAAAAACGTCTTTGAATTTTTAAAGCATTTTAGAACGCTTATTTCCACATTTTAAGCTTCTCAGAACACTTTATTTCGCATAGGCATACATAGTAAACTTTAGGGTCACGCTGTGTACCCCCTAATTGACCTATAATTATTTCCTGTGGTAGGATACACCATAACCCTGTAATATAATACGTGGTCCATTTTAAAAATTATAGGTCAATATTAAGGTCCGATACCGTGCCGTTAGTTAACATAGAAAAGTGTCTTCGAATTTCCTTGTTTTAATGCACTATTTAAAATATACATAGTGTACCCCCTAATTGACCTATAACTATTTCCTGTGGTAGGGTACACTATTACCCTGTAATATAATACCTGGTCCAATTTAAATATTATGGGTCAATATTAAGGTCTGATATTGCGCCTTGCGTTAGTTAATAATTGAAAGATGACTTTGAATTTTTAAAGCATTTTAGAACGCTTATTTCTTAATTTTAAGCTTCTCAGAACACTCTATTTCGCATAGGCATACATAGTAAACTTTAGGGTCACGCTGTGTACCCCCTAAATGACCTATAATTATTTCCTGTGGTAGGGTACACTATTACCCTGTAATATAACACGTGGTCCAATTTAAAAATTATAGGTCAATATTAAGGTCCGATACCGTGCCGTTAGTTAACATTGAAAAATGTCTTTGAATTTTTAAAGCATTTTAGAACGCTTATTTCCTCATTCTAAGCTTCTCAGAACACTTTATTTCGCATAGGCATACATAGTAAACTTTAGGGTCACGCTGTGTACCCCCTAATTGACCTATAATTATTTCCTGTGGTAGGATACACTATAACCCTGTGATATAATACGTGGTCCATTTTAAAAATTATAGGTCAATATTAAGGTCTGATACCGCGCCGTTAGTTAACATTGAAAAATGTCTTTGAATTTTTAAAGCATTTTAGAACGCTTATTTCCTCATTTTAAGCTTCTCAGAACACTTTATTTCGCTTAGGCATACATAGTAAACTTTAGGGTCACGCTGTGTACCCCCTAATTGACCTATAATTATTTCCTGTGGTAGGATACACTATAACCCTGTAATATAATACGTGGTCCAATTTAAAAATTATAGGTCAATATTAAGGTCCGATACCGTGCCGTTAGTTAACATAGAAAAGTGTCTTCGAATTTCCTTGTTTTAATGCACTATTTAAAATATACATAGTGTACGCCCTAATTGACCTATAATTATTTCCTGTGGTAGGGTACACTATTACCCTGTAATATAATACCTGGTCCAATTTAAATTTTATGGGTCAATATTAAGGTCTGATACTGCGCCTTGCGTTAGTTAATAATTGAAAGATGACTTTGAATTTTTAAAGCAATTTAGAACGCTTATTTCCTCATTCTAAGCTTCTCAGAACACTTTATTTCGCATAGGCATACATAGTAAACTTTAGGGTCACGCTGTGTACCCCCTAATTGACCTATAATTATTTCCTGTGGTAGGATACACTATAACCCTGTAATATAATACGTGGTCCAATTTAAAAATTATAGGTCAATATTAAGGTCCGATACCGTGCCGTTAGTTAACATAGAAAAGTGTCTTCGAATTTCCTTGTTTTAATGCACTATTTAAAATATACATAGTGTACCCCCTAATTGACCTATAATTATTTCCTGTGGTAGGGTACACTATTACCCTGTAATATAATACGTGGTCCAATTTAAAAATTATAGGTCAATATTAAGGTCCGATACCGTGCCGTTAGTTAACATTGAAAAATGTCTTTGAATTTTTAAAGCATTTTAGAACGCTTATTTCCTCATTTTAAGCTTCTCAGAACACTTTATTTCGCATAGGCATACATAGTAAATTTTAGGGTCACGCTGTGTACCCCCTAATTGACCTATAATTATTTCCTGTGGTAGGATACACCATAACCCTGTAATATAATACGTGGTCCAATTTAAAAATTATAGGTCAATATTAAGGTCCGATACCGTGCCGTTAGTTAACATAGAAAAGTGTCTTCGAATTTCCTTGTTTTAATGCACTATTTAAAATAAACATAGTGTACCCCCTAATTGACCTATAATTATTTCCTGTGGTAGGGTACACTATTACCCTGTAATATAATACCTGGTCCAATTTAAATATTATGGGTCAATATTAAGGTCTGATATTGCGCCTTGCGTTAGTTAATAATTGAAAGATGACTTTGAATTTTTAAAGCATTTTAGAACGCTTATTTCTTAATTTTAAGCTTCTCAGAACACTCTATTTCGCATAGGCATACATAGTAAACTTTAGGGTCACGCTGTGTACCCCCTAATTGACCTATAATTATTTCCTGTATTAGGGTACACTATTACCCTGTAATATAATACGAGTTCCAATTTAAAAATTATAGGTCAATATTAAGGTTCGATACCGTGCCGTTAGTTAACATAGAAAAGTGTCTTCGTATTTCCTTGTTTTAATGCACTATTTAAAATATACATAGTGTACCCCCTAATTGACCTATAATTATTTCCTGTGGCAGGGTACACTATTACACTGTAATATAATACCTGGTCCAATTTAAATATTATGGGTCAATATTAAGGTCTGATATTGCGCCTAGCGTTAGTTAACCATTGAAAGATGTCTTTGAATTTTTAAAGCATTTTAGAACGCTTATTTCTTCATTTTAAGCTTCTCAGAACACTCTATTTCGCATAGGCATACATAGTAAACTTTAGGGTCACACTGTGTACCCCCTAATTGACCTATAATTATTTCTTGTGGTAGGGTACACTATTACCCTATAATATAATACGTGGTCCAATTTAAAAATTATAGGTCAATATCAAGGTCCGATACCGGGCCGTTAGTTAACATAGAAAAGTGTCTTCGTATTTCCTTGTTTTAATGCACTATTTAAAATATACATAGTGTACCCCCTAATTGACCTATTATTATTTCCTGTGGCAGGGTACACTCATACCCTGTAATATAATACCTGGTCCAATTTAAATATTATGGGTCAATATTAAGGTCCAATATTGCGCCTAGCGTTAGTTAACAATTGAAAGATGTCTTTGAATTTCTAAAGCATTTTAGAACGCTTATTTCTTCATTTTAAGCTTCTCAGAACACTTTATTTCGCATAGGCATACATAGTAAACTTTAGGGTCACACTGTGTACCCCCTAATTGACCTATAATTATTTCCTCTAGTAGGGTACACTATTACCATGTAATATAATACGTGGTCCAATTTAAAAATTATAGGTCAATATTAAGGTCCGATACCGGGCCGTTAGTTAACATAGAAAAGAGTCTTCGAATTTCCTTGTTTTAATGTACTATTTAAAATATACATAGTGTACCCCCTAATTGACCTATATTTAATTCCTGTGGTAAGGTACACTATTACCCTGTAATATAATACCTGGTCCAATTTAAATATTATGGTTCCATATTAAGGTCTGATATCGCGCCTTGCGTTAGTTAACCATTGGAAGATGTCTTTGAGTTTTTAAAGCATTTTAGAACGCTTATTTCTTCATTTTAAGCTTCTCAGAACACTCTATTTCGCATAGGCATACATAGTAAACTTTAGGGTCACGCTGTGTACCCCCTAATTGACCTATAATTATTTCCTGTGGTAGGGTACACTATTACCCTGTAATATAATACGAGGTCCAATTTAAAAATTATAGGTCAATATTAAGGTTCGATACCGTGACGTTAGTTAACATAGAAAAGTGTCTTCGTATTTCCTTGTTTTAATGCACTATTTAAAATATACATAGTGTACCCCCTAATTGACCTATAATTATTTCCTGTGGCAGGGTACACTATTACCCTGTAATATAATACCTGGTCCAATTTAAATATTATGGGTCAATATTAAGGTCTGATATTGCGCCTAGCGTTAGTTAACCATTGAAAGATGTCTTTGAATTTTTAAAGCATTTTAGAACGCTTATTTCTTCATTTTAAGCTTCTCAGAACACTCTATTTCGCATAGGCATACATAGTAAACTTTAGGGTCACACTGTGTACCCCCTAATTGACCTATAATTATTTCTTGTGGTAGGGTACACTATTACCCTATAATATAATACGTGGTCCAATTTAAAAATTATAGGTCAATATCAAGGTCCGATACCGGGCCGTTAGTTAACATAGAAAAGTGTCTTCGTATTTCCTTGTTTTAATGCACTATTTAAAATATACATAGTGTACCCCCTAATTGACCTATAATTATTTCCTGTGGCAGGGTACACTCATACCCTGTAATATAATACCTGGTCCAATTTAAATATTATGGGTCAATATTAAGGTCCAATATTGCGCCTAGCGTTAGTTAACCATTGAAAGATGTCTTTGAATTTCTAAAGCATTTTAGAACGCTTATTTCTTCATTTTAAGCTTCTCAGAACACTTTATTTCGCATAGGCATACATAGTAAACTTTAGGGTCACACTGTGTACCCCCTAATTGACCTATAATTATTTCCTGTGGTAGGGTACACTATTACCATGTAATATAATACGTGGTCCAATTTAAAAATTATAGGTCAATATTAAGGTCCGATACCGGGCCGTTGGTTAACATAGAAAAGTGTCTTCGTATTTCCTTGTTTTAATGCACTATTTAAAATATACATAGTGTACCCCCTAATGGACCTATAATTATTTCCTGTGGTAGGGAACACTATTACCCTGTAATATAATACCTGGTCCAATTAAAATATTATGGGTCAATATTAAGGTCTGATATTGCGCCTTGCGTTAGTTAACCATTGAAAGATGTCTTTGAATTTTTAAAGCATTTTAGAACGCTAATTTCTTCATTTTAAGCTTCTCAGAACACTCTATTTCGTATAGGCATACATAGTAAACTTTAGGGTCACGCTGTGTACCCCCTAATTGACCTATAATTATTTCCTGTGGTAGGGTACACTATTACCCTGTAATATAATACGTGGTCCAATTTAAAAATTATAGGTCAATATTAAGGTCCGATACCGTGCCGTTAGTTAACATAGAAAAATGTCTTTGAATTTTTAAAGCATTTTAGAACGCTTATTTCCTCATTTTAAGCTTCTCAGAACACTTTATTTCGCATAGGCATACATAGTAAACTTTAGGGTCACTCTGTGTACCCCCTAATTGACCTATAATTATTTCCTGTGGTAGGGTACACTATAACCCTGTAATATAATACGTGGTCCAATTTAAAAATTATAGGTCAATATTAAGGTCCGATACCGTGCCGTTAGTTAACATAGAAAAGTGTCTTCGAATTTCCTTGTTTTAATGCACTATTTAAAATATACATAGTGTACCCCCTAATTGACCTATAATTATTTCCTGTGGTAGGGTACACTATTACCCTGTGATATAATACCTGGTTCAAGTTAAATATTATGGGTCAATATTAAGGTCTGATATTGCGCCTTGCGTTAGTTAACCATTGAAAGATGTCTTTGAATTTTTAAAGCATTTTAGAACGCTTATTTCTTCATTTTAAGCATCTCAGAACACTCTATTTCGCATAGGCATACATAGTAAAATTTAGGGTCACGCTGTGTACCCCCTAAATGACCTATAATTATTTCCTGTGGTAGGGTACACTATTACCCTGTAATATAATACGTGGTCCAATTTAAAAATTATAGGTCAATATTAAGGTCCGATACCGTGCCGTTAGTTAACATAGAAAAATGTCTTTGAATTTTTAAAGCATTTTAGAACGCTTATTTCCTCATATTATGCTTCTCAGAACACTTTATTTCGCATAGGCATACATAGTAAACTTTAGGGTCACTCTGTGTACCCCGTAATTGACCTATAATTATTTCCTGTGGCAGGGTACACTATAAATCTGTAATATAATACGTGGTCCAATTTAAAAATTATAGGTCAATATTAAGGTCCGATACCGTGCCGTTAGTTAACATAGAAAAGTGTCTTCGTATTTTCTTGTTTTAATGCACTATTTAAAATATACATAGTGTACCCCCTAATTGACCTATAATTATTTCCTGTTGTAGGGTACACTATTTCCCTGTAATATAATACCTGGTCTAATTGAAATATTATGGTTCCATATTAAGGTCTGATATCGCGCCTTGCGTTAGTTAACCATTGAAAGATGTCTTTGAATTTTTAAAGCATTTTAGAACGCTTATTTCTTCATTTTAAGCTTCTCAGAACACTCTATTTCGCATAGGCATACATAGTAGACTTTAGGGTCACGCTGTGTACCACCTAATTGACCTAAAATTATTTCCTGTGGTAAGGTACACTATTACCCTGTAATATAATACGTGGTCCAATTTAAAAATTATAGGTCAATATTAAGGTCCGATACCGTGCCGTTAGTTAACATAGAAAAGTGTCTTCGTATTTCCTTGTTTTAATGCACTATTTAAAATATACATAGTGTACCCCCTAAATGACCTATAATTATTTCCTGTGGTAGGGTACACTAATACCCTGTAATATAATAGGTGGTCCAATTTAAAAATTATAGGTCAATATTAAGGTCCGATACCGTGCCGTTAGTTAACATAGAAAAATGTCTTTGAATTTTTAAAGCATTTTAGAACGCTTATTTCCTCATCTTAAGCTTCTCAGAACACTTTATTTCGCATAGGCATACATAGTAAACTTTAGGGTCACGCTGTGTACCCCCTAATTGACCTATAATTATTTCCTGTGGTAGGATACACTATAACCCTGTAATATAATACGTGGTCCAATTTAAAAATTATAGGTCAATATTAAGGTCCAATACCGTGCCGTTAGTTAACATAGAAAAGTGTCTTCGAATTTCCTTGTTTTAATGCACTATTTAAAATATACATAGTGTACCCCCTAATTGACCTATAATTATTTCCTGTGGTAGGGTACACTATTACCCTGTAATATAATACCTGGTCCAATTTAAATTTTATGGGTCAATATTAAGGTCTGATACTGCGCCTTGCGTTAGTTAATAATTGAAAGATGACTTTGAATTTTTAAAGCATTTTAGAACGCTTATTTCCTCATTCTAAGCTTCTCAGAACACTTTATTTCGCATAGGCATACATAGTAAACTTTAGGGTCACGCTGTGTACCCCCTAATTGACCTATAATTATTTCCTGTGGTAGGATACACTATAACCCTGTAATATAATACGTGGTCCAATTTAAAAATTATAGGTCAATATTAAGGTCCGATACCGTGCCGTTAGTTAACATAGAAAAGTGTCTTTGAATTTCCTTGTTTTAATGCACTATTTAAAATATACATAGTGTACCCCCTAATTGACCTATAATTATTTCCTGTGGTAGGGTACACTATTACCCTGTAATATAATACGTGGTCCAATTTAAAAATTATAGGTCAATATTAAGGTCCGATACCGTGCCGTTAGTTAACATTGAAAAATGTCTTTGAAATTTTAAAGCATTTTAGAACGCTTATTTCCTCATTTTAAGCTTCTCAGAACACTTTATTTCGCATAGGCATACATAGTAAATTTTAGGGTCACGCTGTGTACCCCCTAATTGACCTATAATTATTTCCTGTGGTAGGATACACCATAACCCTGTAATATAATACGTGGTCCAATTTAAAAATTATAGGTCAATATTAAGGTCCGATACCGTGCCGTTAGTTAACATAGAAAAGTGTCTTCGAATTTCCTTGTTTTAATGCACTATTTAAAATAAACATAGTGTACCCCCTAATTGACCTATAATTATTTCCTGTGGTAGGGTACACTATTACCCTGTAATATAATACCTGGTCCAATTTAAATATTATGGGTCAATATTAAGGTCTGATATTGCGCCTTGCGTTAGTTAATAATTGAAAGATGACTTTGAATTTTTAAAGCATTTTAGAACGCTTATTTCTTAATTTTAAGCTTCTCAGAACACTCTATTTCGCATAGGCATACATAGTAAACTTTAGGGTCACGCTGTGTACCCCCTAATTGACCTATAATTATTTCCTGTATTAGGGTACACTATTACCCTGTAATATAATACGAGTTCCAATTTAAAAATTATAGGTCAATATTAAGGTTCGATACCGTGCCGTTAGTTAACATAGAAAAGTGTCTTCGTATTTCCTTGTTTTAATGCACTATTTAAAATATACATAGTGTACCCCCTAATTGACCTATAATTATTTCCTGTGGCAGGGTACACTATTACCCTGTAATATAATACCTGGTCCAATTTAAATATTATGGGTCAATATTAAGGTCTGATATTGCGCCTAGCGTTAGTTAACCATTGAAAGATGTCTTTGAATTTTTAAAGCATTTTAGAACGCTTATTTCTTCATTTTAAGCTTCTCAGAACACTCTATTTCGCATAGGCATACATAGTAAACTTTAGGGTCACACTGGGTACCCCCTAATTGACCTATAATTATTTCTTGTGGTAGGGTACACTATTACCCTATAATATAATACGTGGTCCAATTTAAAAATTATAGGTCAATATCAAGGTCCGATACCGGGCCGTTAGTTAACATAGAAAAGTGTCTTCGTATTTCCTTGTTTTAATGCACTATTTAAAATATACATAGTGTACCCCCTAATTGACCTATTATTATTTCCTGTGGCAGGGTACACTCATACCCTGTAATATAATACCTGGTCCAATTTAAATATTATGGGTCAATATTAAGGTCCAATATTGCGCCTAGCGTTAGTTAACCATTGAAAGATGTCTTTGAATTTCTAAAGCATTTTAGAACGCTTATTTCTTCATTTTAAGCTTCTCAGAACACTTTATTTCGCATAGGCATACATAGTAAACTTTAGGGTCACACTGTGTACCCCCTAATTGACCTATAATTATTTCCTGTGGTAGGGTACACTATTACCATGTAATATAATACGTGGTCCAATTTAAAAATTATAGGTCAATATTAAGGTCCGATACCGGGCCGTTAGTTAACATAGAAAAGAGTCTTCGAATTTCCTTGTTTTAATGTACTATTTAAAATATACATAGTGTACCCCCTAATTGACCTATATTTAATTCCTGTGGTAAGGTACACTATTACCCTGTAATATAATACCTGGTCCAATTTAAATATTATGGTTCCATATTAAGGTCTGATATCGCGCCTTGCGTTAGTTAACCATTGGAAGATGTCTTTGAGTTTTTAAAGCATTTTAGAACGCTTATTTCTTCATTTTAAGCTTCTCAGAACACTCTATTTCGCATAGGCATACATAGTAAACTTTAGGGTCACGCTGTGTACCCCCTAATTGACCTATAATTATTTCTTGTGGTAGGGTACACTATTACCCTATAATATAATACGTGGTCCAATTTAAAAATTATAGGTCAATATCAAGGTCCGATACCGGGCCGTTAGTTAACATAGAAAAGTGTCTTCGTATTTCCTTGTTTTAATGCACTATTTAAAATATACATAGTGTACCCCCTAATTGACCTATAATTATTTCCTGTGGCAGGGTACACTATTACCCTGTAATATAATACCTGGTCCAATTTAAATATTATGGGTCAATATTAAGGTCTGATATTGCGCCTAGCGTTAGTTAACCATTGAAAGATGTCTTTGAATTTTTAAAGCATTTTAGAACGCTTATTTCTTCATTTTAAGCTTCTCAGAACACTCTATTTCGCATAGGCATACATAGTAAACTTTAGGGTCACACTGGGTACCCCCTAATTGACCTATAATTATTTCTTGTGGTAGGGTACACTATTACCCTATAATATAATACGTGGTCCAATTTAAAAATTATAGGTCAATATCAAGGTCCGATACCGGGCCGTTAGTTAACATAGAAAAGTGTCTTCGTATTTCCTTGTTTTAATGCACTATTTAAAATATACATAGTGTACCCCCTAATTGACCTATTATTATTTCCTGTGGCAGGGTACACTCATACCCTGTAATATAATACCTGGTCCAATTTAAATATTATGGGTCAATATTAAGGTCCAATATTGCGCCTAGCGTTAGTTAACCATTGAAAGATGTCTTTGAATTTCTAAAGCATTTTAGAACGCTTATTTCTTCATTTTAAGCTTCTCAGAACACTTTATTTCGCATAGGCATACATAGTAAACTTTAGGGTCACACTGTGTACCCCCTAATTGACCTATAATTATTTCCTGTGGTAGGGTACACTATTACCATGTAATATAATACGTGGTCCAATTTAAAAATTATAGGTCAATATTAAGGTCCGATACCGGGCCGTTAGTTAACATAGAAAAGAGTCTTCGAATTTCCTTGTTTTAATGTACTATTTAAAATATACATAGTGTACCCCCTAATTGACCTATATTTAATTCCTGTGGTAAGGTACACTATTACCCTGTAATATAATACCTGGTCCAATTTAAATATTATGGTTCCATATTAAGGTCTGATATCGCGCCTTGCGTTAGTTAACCATTGGAAGATGTCTTTGAGTTTTTAAAGCATTTTAGAACGCTTATTTCTTCATTTTAAGCTTCTCAGAACACTCTATTTCGCATAGGCATACATAGTAAACTTTAGGGTCACGCTGTGTACCCCCTAATTGACCTATAATTATTTCTTGTGGTAGGGTACACTATTACCCTATAATATAATACGTGGTCCAATTTAAAAATTATAGGTCAATATCAAGGTCCGATACCGGGCCGTTAGTTAACATAGAAAAGTGTCTTCGTATTTCCTTGTTTTAATGCACTATTTAAAATATACATAGTGTACCCCCTAATTGACCTATAATTATTTCCTGTGGCAGGGTACACTCATACCCTGTAATATAATACCTGGTCCAATTTAAATATTATGGGTCAATATTAAGGTCCAATATTGCGCCTAGCGTTAGTTAACCATTGAAAGATGTCTTTGAATTTCTAAAGCATTTTAGAACGCTTATTTCTTCATTTTAAGCTTCTCAGAACACTTTATTTCGCATAGGCATACATAGTAAACTTTAGGGTCACACTGTGTACCCCCTAATTGACCTATAATTATTTCCTGTGGTAGGGTACACTATTACCATGTAATATAATACGTGGTCCAATTTAAAAATTATAGGTCAATATTAAGGTCCGATACCGGGCCGTTGGTTAACATAGAAAAGTGTCTTCGTATTTCCTTGTTTTAATGCACTATTTAAAATATACATAGTGTACCCCCTAATGGACCTATAATTATTTCCTGTGGTAGGGAACACTATTACCCTGTAATATAATACCTGGTCCAATTAAAATATTATGGGTCAATATTAAGGTCTGATATTGCGCCTTGCGTTAGTTAACCATTGAAAGATGTCTTTGAATTTTTAAAGCATTTTAGAACGCTTATTTCCTCATTTTAAGCTTCTCAGAACACTTTATTTCGTATAGGCATACATAGTAAACTTTAGGGTCACTCTGTGTACCCCCTAATTGACCTATAATTATTTCCTGTGGTAGGGTACACTATAACCCTGTAATATAATACGTGGTCCAATTTAAAAATTATAGGTCAATATTAAGGTCCGATACCGTGCCGTTAGTTAACATAGAAAAGTGTCTTCGAATTTCCTTGTTTTAATGCACTATTTAAAATATACATAGTGTACCCCCTAATTGACCTATAATTATTTCCTGTGGTAGGGTACACTATTACCCTGTGATATAATACCTGGTTCAAGTTAAATATTATGGGTCAATATTAAGGTCTGATATTGCGCCTTGCGTTAGTTAACCATTGAAAGATGTCTTTGAATTTTTAAAGCATTTTAGAACGCTTATTTCTTCATTTTAAGCATCTCAGAACACTCTATTTCGCATAGGCATACATAGTAAAATTTAGGGTCACGCTGTGTACCCCCTAAATGACCTATAATTATTTCCTGTGGTAGGGTACACTATTACCCTGTAATATAATACGTGGTCCAATTTAAAAATTATAGGTCAATATTAAGGTCCGATACCGTGCCGTTAGTTAACATAGAAAAATGTCTTTGAATTTTTAAAGCATTTTAGAACGCTTATTTCCTCATATTAAGCTTCTCAGAACACTTTATTTCGCATAGGCATACATAGTAAACTTTAGGGTCACTCTGTGTACCCCGTAATTGACCTATAATTATTTCCTGTGGCAGGGTACACTATAACCCTGTAATATAATACGTGGTCCAATTTAAAAATTATAGGTCAATATTAAGGTCCGATACCGTGCCGTTAGTTAACATAGAAAAGTGTCTTCGTATTTTCTTGTTTTAATGCACTATTTAAAATATACATAGTGTACCCCCTAAATGACCTATAATTATTTCCTGTGGTAGGGTACACTAATACCCTGTAATATAATAGGTGGTCCAATTTAAAAATTATAGGTCAATATTAAGGTCCGATACCGTGCCGTTAGTTAACATAGAAAAATGTCTTTGAATTTTTAAAGCATTTTAGAACGCTTATTTCCTCATCTTAAGCTTCTCAGAACACTTTATTTCGCATAGGCATACATAGTAAACTTTAGGGTCACGCTGTGTACCCCCTAATTGACCTATAATTATTTCCTGTGGTAGGATACACTATAACCCTGTAATATAATACGTGGTCCAATTTAAAATTTATAGGTCAATATTAAGGTCCGATACCGTGCCGTTAGTTAACATAGAAAAGTGTCTTCGAATTTCCTTGTTTTAATGCACTATTTAAAATATACATAGTGTACCCCCTAATTGACCTATAATTATTTCCTGTGGTAGGGTACACTATTACCCTGTAATATAATACCTGGTCCAATTTAAATTTTATGGGTCAATATTAAGGTCTGATACTGCGCCTTGCGTTAGTTAATAATTGAAAGATGACTTTGAATTTTTAAAGCATTTTAGAACGCTTATTTCCTCATTCTAAGCTTCTCAGAACACTTTATTTCGCATAGGCATACATAGTAAACTTTAGGGTCACGCTGTGTACCCCCTAATTGACCTATAATTATTTCCTGTGGTAGGATACACTATAACCCTGTAATATAATACGTGGTCCAATTTAAAAATTATAGGTCAATATTAAGGTCCGATACCGTGCCGTTAGTTAACATAGAAAAGTGTCTTTGAATTTCCTTGTTTTAATGCACTATTTAAAATATACATAGTGTACCCCCTAATTGACCTATAATTATTTCCTGTGGTAGGGTACACTATTACCCTGTAATATAATACGTGGTCCAATTTAAAAATTATAGGTCAATATTAAGGTCCGATACCGTGCCGTTAGTTAACATTGAAAAATGTCTTTGAATTTTTAAAGCATTTTAGAACGCTTATTTCCTCATTTTAAGCTTCTCAGAACACTTTATTTCGCATAGGCATACATAGTAAATTTTAGGGTCACGCTGTGTACCCCCTAATTGACCTATAATTATTTCCTGTGGTAGGATACACCATAACCCTGTAATATAATACGTGGTCCAATTTAAAAATTATAGGTCAATATTAAGGTCCGATACCGTGCCGTTAGTTAACATAGAAAAGTGTCTTCGAATTTCCTTGTTTTAATGCACTATTTAAAATAAACATAGTGTACCCCCCTAATTGACCTATAATTATTTCCTGTGGTAGGGTACACTATTACCCTGTAATATAATACCTGGTCCAATTTAAATATTATGGGTCAATATTAAGGTCTGATATTGCGCCTTGCGTTAGTTAATAATTGAAAGATGACTTTGAATTTTTAAAGCATTTTAGAACGCTTATTTCTTAATTTTAAGCTTCTCAGAACACTCTATTTCGCATAGGCATACATAGTAAACTTTAGGGTCACACTGTGTACCCCCTAATTGACCTATAATTATTTCCTGTGGTAGGGTACACTATTACCATGTAATATAATACGTGGTCCAATTTAAAAATTATAGGTCAATATTAAGGTCCGATACCGGGCCGTTAGTTAACATAGAAAAGAGTCTTCGAATTTCCTTGTTTTAATGTACTATTTAAAATATACATAGTGTACCCCCTAATTGACCTATATTTAATTCCTGTGGTAAGGTACACTATTACCCTGTAATATAATACCTGGTCCAATTTAAATACTATGGTTCCATATTAAGGTCTGATATCGCGCCTTGCGTTAGTTAACCATTGGAAGATGTCTTTGAGTTTTTAAAGCATTTTAGAACGCTTATTTCTTCATTTTAAGCTTCTCAGAACACTCTATTTCGCATAGGCATACATAGTAAACTTTAGGGTCACGCTGTGTACCCCCTAATTGACCTATAATTATTTCTTGTGGTAGGGTACACTATTACCCTATAATATAATACGTGGTCCAATTTAAAAATTATAGGTCAATATCAAGGTCCGATACCGGGCCGTTAGTTAACATAGAAAAGTGTCTTCGTATTTCCTTGTTTTAATGCACTATTTAAAATATACATAGTGTACCCCCTAATTGACCTATAATTATTTCCTGTGGCAGGGTACACTCATACCCTGTAATATAATACCTGGTCCAATTTAAATATTATGGGTCAATATTAAGGTCCAATATTGCGCCTAGCGTTAGTTAACCATTGAAAGATGTCTTTGAATTTCTAAAGCATTTTAGAACGCTTATTTCTTCATTTTAAGCTTCTCAGAACACTTTATTTCGCATAGGCATACATAGTAAACTTTAGGGTCACACTGTGTACCCCCTAATTGACCTATAATTATTTCCTGTGGTAGGGTACACTATTACCATGTAATATAATACGTGGTCCAATTTAAAAATTATAGGTCAATATTAAGGTCCGATACCGGGCCGTTGGTTAACATAGAAAAGTGTCTTCGTATTTCCTTGTTTTAATGCACTATTTAAAATATACATAGTGTACCCCCTAATGGACCTATAATTATTTCCTGTGGTAGGGAACACTATTACCCTGTAATATAATACCTGGTCCAATTAAAATATTATGGGTCAATATTAAGGTCTGATATTGCGCCTTGCGTTAGTTAACCATTGAAAGATGTCTTTGAATTTTTAAAGCATTTTAGAACGCTAATTTCTTCATTTTAAGCTTCTCAGAACACTCTATTTCGTATAGGCATACATAGTAAACTTTAGGGTCACGCTGTGTACCCCCTAATTGACCTATAATTATTTCCTGTGGTAGGGTACACTATTACCCTGTAATATAATACGTGGTCCAATTTAAAAATTATAGGTCAATATTAAGGTCCGATACCGTGCCGTTAGTTAACATAGAAAAATGTCTTTGAATTTTTAAAGCATTTTAGAACGCTTATTTCCTCATTTTAAGCTTCTCAGAACACTTTATTTCGCATAGGCATACATAGTAAACTTTAGGGTCACTCTGTGTACCCCCTAATTGACCTATAATTATTTCCTGTGGTAGGGTACACTATAACCCTGTAATATAATACGTGGTCCAATTTAAAAATTATAGGTCAATATTAAGGTCCGATACCGTGCCGTTAGTTAACATAGAAAAGTGTCTTCGAATTTCCTTGTTTTAATGCACTATTTAAAATATACATAGTGTACCCCCTAATTGACCTATAATTATTTCCTGTGGTAGGGTACACTATTACCCTGTGATATAATACCTGGTTCAAGTTAAATATTATGGGTCAATATTAAGGTCTGATATTGCGCCTTGCGTTAGTTAACCATTGAAAGATGTCTTTGAATTTTTAAAGCATTTTAGAACGCTTATTTCTTCATTTTAAGCATCTCAGAACACTCTATTTCGCATAGGCATACATAGTAAAATTTAGGGTCACGCTGTGTACCCCCTAAATGACCTATAATTATTTCCTGTGGTAGGGTACACTATTACCCTGTAATATAATACGTGGTCCAATTTAAAAATTATAGGTCAATATTAAGGTCCGATACCGTGCCGTTAGTTAACATAGAAAAATGTCTTTGAATTTTTAAAGCATTTTAGAACGCTTATTTCCTCATATTATGCTTCTCAGAACACTTTATTTCGCATAGGCATACATAGTAAACTTTAGGGTCACTCTGTGTACCCCGTAATTGACCTATAATTATTTCCTGTGGCAGGGTACACTATAAATCTGTAATATAATACGTGGTCCAATTTAAAAATTATAGGTCAATATTAAGGTCCGATACCGTGCCGTTAGTTAACATAGAAAAGTGTCTTCGTATTTTCTTGTTTTAATGCACTATTTAAAATATACATAGTGTACCCCCTAATTGACCTATAATTATTTCCTGTTGTAGGGTACACTATTTCCCTGTAATATAATACCTGGTCTAATTGAAATATTATGGTTCCATATTAAGGTCTGATATCGCGCCTTGCGTTAGTTAACCATTGAAAGATGTCTTTGAATTTTTAAAGCATTTTAGAACGCTTATTTCTTCATTTTAAGCTTCTCAGAACACTCTATTTCGCATAGGCATACATAGTAGACTTTAGGGTCACGCTGTGTACCACCTAATTGACCTATAATTATTTCCTGTGGTAAGGTACACTATTACCCTGTAATATAATACGTGGTCCAATTTAAAAATTATAGGTCAATATTAAGGTCCGATACCGTGCCGTTAGTTAACATTGAAAAATGTCTTTGAATTTTTAAAGCATTTTAGAACGCTTATTTCCTCATTTTAAGCTTCTCAGAACACTTTATTTCGCATAGGCATACATAGTAAACTTTAGGGTCACGCTGTGTACCCCCTAATTGACCTATAATTATTTCCTGTGGTAGGATACACTATAACCCTGTAATATAATACGTGGTCCAATTTAAAAATTATAAGTCAATATTAAGGTCCGATACGGTGCCGTTAGTTAACATAGAAAAGTGTCTACGAATTTCCTTGTTTTAATGCACTATTTAAAATATACATAGTGTACCCCCTAGTTGACCTATAATTATTTCCTGTGGTAGGGGTACACTATTACCCTGTAATATAATACGTGGTCCAATTTAAAAATTATAGGTCAATATTAAGGTCCGATACCGTGCCGTTAGTTAACATTGAAAAACGTCTTTGAATTTTTAAAGCATTTTAGAACGCTTATTTCCACATTTTAAGCTTCTCAGAACACTTTATTTCGCATAGGCATACATAGTAAACTTTAGGGTCACGCTGTGTACCCCCTAATTGACCTATAATTATTTCCTGTGGTAGGATACACCATAACCCTGTAATATAATACGTGGTCCATTTTAAAAATTATAGGTCAATATTAAGGTCCGATACCGTGCCGTTAGTTAACATAGAAAAGTGTCTTCGAATTTCCTTGTTTTAATGCACTATTTAAAATATACATAGTGTACCCCCTAATTGACCTATAACTATTTCCTGTGGTAGGGTACACTATTACCCTGTAATATAATACCTGGTCCAATTTAAATATTATGGGTCAATATTAAGGTCTGATATTGCGCCTTGCGTTAGTTAATAATTGAAAGATGACTTTGAATTTTTAAAGCATTTTAGAACGCTTATTTCTTAATTTTAAGCTTCTCAGAACACTCTATTTCGCATAGGCATACATAGTAAACTTTAGGGTCACGCTGTGTACCCCCTAAATGACCTATAATTATTTCCTGTGGTAGGGTACACTATTACCCTGTAATATAACACGTGGTCCAATTTAAAAATTATAGGTCAATATTAAGGTCCGATACCGTGCCGTTAGTTAACATTGAAAAATGTCTTTGAATTTTTAAAGCATTTTAGAACGCTTATTTCCTCATTCTAAGCTTCTCAGAACACTTTATTTCGCATAGGCATACATAGTAAACTTTAGGGTCACGCTGTGTACCCCCTAATTGACCTATAATTATTTCCTGTGGTAGGATACACTATAACCCTGTGATATAATACGTGGTCCATTTTAAAAATTATAGGTCAATATTAAGGTCTGATACCGCGCCGTTAGTTAACATTGAAAAATGTCTTTGAATTTTTAAAGCATTTTAGAACGCTTATTTCCTCATTTTAAGCTTCTCAGAACACTTTATTTCGCTTAGGCATACATAGTAAACTTTAGGGTCACGCTGTGTACCCCCTAATTGACCTATAATTATTTCCTGTGGTAGGATACACTATAACCCTGTAATATAATACGTGGTCCAATTTAAAAATTATAGGTCAATATTAAGGTCCGATACCGTGCCGTTAGTTAACATAGAAAAGTGTCTTCGAATTTCCTTGTTTTAATGCACTATTTAAAATATACATAGTGTACGCCCTAATTGACCTATAATTATTTCCTGTGGTAGGGTACACTATTACCCTGTAATATAATACCTGGTCCAATTTAAATTTTATGGGTCAATATTAAGGTCTGATACTGCGCCTTGCGTTAGTTAATAATTGAAAGATGACTTTGAATTTTTAAAGCAATTTAGAACGCTTATTTCCTCATTCTAAGCTTCTCAGAACACTTTATTTCGCATAGGCATACATAGTAAACTTTAGGGTCACGCTGTGTACCCCCCTAATTGACCTATAATTATTTCCTGTGGTAGGATACACTATAACCTGTAATATAATACGTGGTCCAATTTAAAAATTATAGGTCAATATTAAGGTCCGATACCGTGCCGTTAGTTAACATAGAAAAGTGTCTTCGAATTTCCTTGTTTTAATGCACTATTTAAAATATACATAGTGTACCCCCTAATTGACCTATAATTATTTCCTGTGGTAGGGTACACTATTACCCTGTAATATAATACGTGGTCCAATTTAAAAATTATAGGTCAATATTAAGGTCCGATACCGTGCCGTTAGTTAACATTGAAAAATGTCTTTGAATTTTTAAAGCATTTAGAACGCTTATTTCCTCATTTTTAAGCTTCTCAGAACACTTTATTTCGCATAGGCATACATAGTAAATTTTAGGGTCACGCTGTGTACCCCCTAATTGACCTATAATTATTTCCTGTGGTAGGATACACCATAACCCTGTAATATAATACGTGGTCCAATTTAAAAATTATAGGTCAATATTAAGGTCCGATACCGTGCCGTTAGTTAACATAGAAAAGTGTCTTCGAATTTCCTTGTTTTAATGCACTATTTAAAATAAACATAGTGTACCCCCTAATTGACCTATAATTATTTCCTGTGGTAGGGTACACTATTACCCTGTAATATAATACCTGGTCCAATTTAAATATTATGGGTCAATATTAAGGTCTGATATTGCGCCTTGCGTTAGTTAATAATTGAAAGATGACTTTGAATTTTTAAAGCATTTTAGAACGCTTATTTCTTAATTTTAAGCTTCTCAGAACACTCTATTTCGCATAGGCATACATAGTAAACTTTAGGGTCACGCTGTGTACCCCCTAATTGACCTATAATTATTTCCTGTATTAGGGTACACTATTACCCTGTAATATAATACGAGTTCCAATTTAAAAATTATAGGTCAATATTAAGGTTCGATACCGTGCCGTTAGTTAACATAGAAAAGTGTCTTCGTATTTCCTTGTTTTAATGCACTATTTAAAATATACATAGTGTACCCCCTAATTGACCTATAATTATTTCCTGTGGCAGGGTACACTATTACACTGTAATATAATACCTGGTCCAATTTAAATATTATGGGTCAATATTAAGGTCTGATATTGCGCCTAGCGTTAGTTAACCATTGAAAGATGTCTTTGAATTTTTAAAGCATTTTAGAACGCTTATTTCTTCATTTTAAGCTTCTCAGAACACTCTATTTCGCATAGGCATACATAGTAAACTTTAGGGTCACACTGTGTACCCCCTAATTGACCTATAATTATTTCTTGTGGTAGGGTACACTATTACCCTATAATATAATACGTGGTCCAATTTAAAAATTATAGGTCAATATCAAGGTCCGATACCGGGCCGTTAGTTAACATAGAAAAGTGTCTTCGTATTTCCTTGTTTTAATGCACTATTTAAAATATACATAGTGTACCCCCTAATTGACCTATTATTATTTCCTGTGGCAGGGTACACTCATACCCTGTAATATAATACCTGGTCCAATTTAAATATTATGGGTCAATATTAAGGTCCAATATTGCGCCTAGCGTTAGTTAACAATTGAAAGATGTCTTTGAATTTCTAAAGCATTTTAGAACGCTTATTTCTTCATTTTAAGCTTCTCAGAACACTTTATTTCGCATAGGCATACATAGTAAACTTTAGGGTCACACTGTGTACCCCCTAATTGACCTATAATTATTTCCTCTAGTAGGGTACACTATTACCATGTAATATAATACGTGGTCCAATTTAAAAATTATAGGTCAATATTAAGGTCCGATACCGGGCCGTTAGTTAACATAGAAAAGAGTCTTCGAATTTCCTTGTTTTAATGTACTATTTAAAATATACATAGTGTACCCCCTAATTGACCTATATTTAATTCCTGTGGTAAGGTACACTATTACCCTGTAATATAATACCTGGTCCAATTTAAATATTATGGTTCCATATTAAGGTCTGATATCGCGCCTTGCGTTAGTTAACCATTGGAAGATGTCTTTGAGTTTTTAAAGCATTTTAGAACGCTTATTTCTTCATTTTAAGCTTCTCAGAACACTCTATTTCGCATAGGCATACATAGTAAACTTTAGGGTCACGCTGTGTACCCCCTAATTGACCTATAATTATTTCCTGTGGTAGGGTACACTATTACCCTGTAATATAATACGAGGTCCAATTTAAAAATTATAGGTCAATATTAAGGTTCGATACCGTGACGTTAGTTAACATAGAAAAGTGTCTTCGTATTTCCTTGTTTTAATGCACTATTTAAAATATACATAGTGTACCCCCTAATTGACCTATAATTATTTCCTGTGGCAGGGTACACTATTACCCTGTAATATAATACCTGGTCCAATTTAAATATTATGGGTCAATATTAAGGTCTGATATTGCGCCTAGCGTTAGTTAACCATTGAAAGATGTCTTTGAATTTTTAAAGCATTTTAGAACGCTTATTTCTTCATTTTAAGCTTCTCAGAACACTCTATTTCGCATAGGCATACATAGTAAACTTTAGGGTCACACTGTGTACCCCCTAATTGACCTATAATTATTTCTTGTGGTAGGGTACACTATTACCCTATAATATAATACGTGGTCCAATTTAAAAATTATAGGTCAATATCAAGGTCCGATACCGGGCCGTTAGTTAACATAGAAAAGTGTCTTCGTATTTCCTTGTTTTAATGCACTATTTAAAATATACATAGTGTACCCCCTAATTGACCTATAATTATTTCCTGTGGCAGGGTACACTCATACCCTGTAATATAATACCTGGTCCAATTTAAATATTATGGGTCAATATTAAGGTCCAATATTGCGCCTAGCGTTAGTTAACCATTGAAAGATGTCTTTGAATTTCTAAAGCATTTTAGAACGCTTATTTCTTCATTTTAAGCTTCTCAGAACACTTTATTTCGCATAGGCATACATAGTAAACTTTAGGGTCACACTGTGTACCCCCTAATTGACCTATAATTATTTCCTGTGGTAGGGTACACTATTACCATGTAATATAATACGTGGTCCAATTTAAAAATTATAGGTCAATATTAAGGTCCGATACCGGGCCGTTGGTTAACATAGAAAAGTGTCTTCGTATTTCCTTGTTTTAATGCACTATTTAAAATATACATAGTGTACCCCCTAATGGACCTATAATTATTTCCTGTGGTAGGGAACACTATTACCCTGTAATATAATACCTGGTCCAATTAAAATATTATGGGTCAATATTAAGGTCTGATATTGCGCCTTGCGTTAGTTAACCATTGAAAGATGTCTTTGAATTTTTAAAGCATTTTAGAACGCTAATTTCTTCATTTTAAGCTTCTCAGAACACTCTATTTCGTATAGGCATACATAGTAAACTTTAGGGTCACGCTGTGTACCCCCTAATTGACCTATAATTATTTCCTGTGGTAGGGTACACTATTACCCTGTAATATAATACGTGGTCCAATTTAAAAATTATAGGTCAATATTAAGGTCCGATACCGTGCCGTTAGTTAACATAGAAAAATGTCTTTGAATTTTTAAAGCATTTTAGAACGCTTATTTCCTCATTTTAAGCTTCTCAGAACACTTTATTTCGCATAGGCATACATAGTAAACTTTAGGGTCACTCTGTGTACCCCCTAATTGACCTATAATTATTTCCTGTGGTAGGGTACACTATAACCCTGTAATATAATACGTGGTCCAATTTAAAAATTATAGGTCAATATTAAGGTCCGATACCGTGCCGTTAGTTAACATAGAAAAGTGTCTTCGAATTTCCTTGTTTTAATGCACTATTTAAAATATACATAGTGTACCCCCTAATTGACCTATAATTATTTCCTGTGGTAGGGTACACTATTACCCTGTGATATAATACCTGGTTCAAGTTAAATATTATGGGTCAATATTAAGGTCTGATATTGCGCCTTGCGTTAGTTAACCATTGAAAGATGTCTTTGAATTTTTAAAGCATTTTAGAACGCTTATTTCTTCATTTTAAGCATCTCAGAACACTCTATTTCGCATAGGCATACATAGTAAAATTTAGGGTCACGCTGTGTACCCCCTAAATGACCTATAATTATTTCCTGTGGTAGGGTACACTATTACCCTGTAATATAATACGTGGTCCAATTTAAAAATTATAGGTCAATATTAAGGTCCGATACCGTGCCGTTAGTTAACATAGAAAAATGTCTTTGAATTTTTAAAGCATTTTAGAACGCTTATTTCCTCATATTATGCTTCTCAGAACACTTTATTTCGCATAGGCATACATAGTAAACTTTAGGGTCACTCTGTGTACCCCGTAATTGACCTATAATTATTTCCTGTGGCAGGGTACACTATAAATCTGTAATATAATACGTGGTCCAATTTAAAAATTATAGGTCAATATTAAGGTCCGATACCGTGCCGTTAGTTAACATAGAAAAGTGTCTTCGTATTTTCTTGTTTTAATGCACTATTTAAAATATACATAGTGTACCCCCTAATTGACCTATAATTATTTCCTGTTGTAGGGTACACTATTTCCCTGTAATATAATACCTGGTCTAATTGAAATATTATGGTTCCATATTAAGGTCTGATATCGCGCCTTGCGTTAGTTAACCATTGAAAGATGTCTTTGAATTTTTAAAGCATTTTAGAACGCTTATTTCTTCATTTTAAGCTTCTCAGAACACTCTATTTCGCATAGGCATACATAGTAGACTTTAGGGTCACGCTGTGTACCACCTAATTGACCTATAATTATTTCCTGTGGTAAGGTACACTATTACCCTGTAATATAATACGTGGTCCAATTTAAAAATTATAGGTCAATATTAAGGTCCGATACCGTGCCGTTAGTTAACATAGAAAAGTGTCTTCGTATTTCCTTGTTTTAATGCACTATTTAAAATATACATAGTGTACCCCCTAAATGACCTATAATTATTTCCTGTGGTAGGGTACACTAATACCCTGTAATATAATAGGTGGTCCAATTTAAAAATTATAG
This sequence comes from Parasteatoda tepidariorum, assembly GCF_982258835.1. Taxonomy (NCBI): domain Eukaryota; kingdom Metazoa; phylum Arthropoda; class Arachnida; order Araneae; family Theridiidae; genus Parasteatoda; species Parasteatoda tepidariorum. Next base: position 560,325 of record NW_028257383.1, on the reverse strand, counting down.
GTCAATATTAAGGTCCGATACCGTGCCGTTAGTTAACATAGAAAAATGTCTTTGAATTTTTAAAGCATTTTAGAACGCTTATTTCCTCATCTTAAGCTTCTCAGAACACTTTATTTCGCATAGGCATACATAGTAAACTTTAGGGTCACGCTGTGTACCCCCTAATTGACCTATAATTATTTCCTGTGGTAGGATACACTATAACCCTGTAATATAATACGTGGTCCAATTTAAAAATTATAGGTCAATATTAAGGTCCAATACCGTGCCGTTAGTTAACATAGAAAAGTGTCTTCGAATTTCCTTGTTTTAATGCACTATTTAAAATATACATAGTGTACCCCCTAATTGACCTATAATTATTTCCTGTGGTAGGGTACACTATTACCCTGTAATATAATACCTGGTCCAATTTAAATTTTATGGGTCAATATTAAGGTCTGATACTGCGCCTTGCGTTAGTTAATAATTGAAAGATGACTTTGAATTTTTAAAGCATTTTAGAACGCTTATTTCCTCATTCTAAGCTTCTCAGAACACTTTATTTCGCATAGGCATACATAGTAAACTTTAGGGTCACGCTGTGTACCCCCTAATTGACCTATAATTATTTCCTGTGGTAGGATACACTATAACCCTGTAATATAATACGTGGTCCAATTTAAAAATTATAGGTCAATATTAAGGTCCGATACCGTGCCGTTAGTTAACATAGAAAAGTGTCTTTGAATTTCCTTGTTTTAATGCACTATTTAAAATATACATAGTGTACCCCCTAATTGACCTATAATTATTTCCTGTGGTAGGGTACACTATTACCCTGTAATATAATACGTGGTCCAATTTAAAAATTATAGGTCAATATTAAGGTCCGATACCGTGCCGTTAGTTAACATTGAAAAATGTCTTTGAAATTTTAAAGCATTTTAGAACGCTTATTTCCTCATTTTAAGCTTCTCAGAACACTTTATTTCGCATAGGCATACATAGTAAATTTTAGGGTCACGCTGTGTACCCCCTAATTGACCTATAATTATTTCCTGTGGTAGGATACACCATAACCCTGTAATATAATACGTGGTCCAATTTAAAAATTATAGGTCAATATTAAGGTCCGATACCGTGCCGTTAGTTAACATAGAAAAGTGTCTTCGAATTTCCTTGTTTTAATGCACTATTTAAAATAAACATAGTGTACCCCCTAATTGACCTATAATTATTTCCTGTGGTAGGGTACACTATTACCCTGTAATATAATACCTGGTCCAATTTAAATATTATGGGTCAATATTAAGGTCTGATATTGCGCCTTGCGTTAGTTAATAATTGAAAGATGACTTTGAATTTTTAAAGCATTTTAGAACGCTTATTTCTTAATTTTAAGCTTCTCAGAACACTCTATTTCGCATAGGCATACATAGTAAACTTTAGGGTCACGCTGTGTACCCCCTAATTGACCTATAATTATTTCCTGTATTAGGGTACACTATTACCCTGTAATATAATACGAGTTCCAATTTAAAAATTATAGGTCAATATTAAGGTTCGATACCGTGCCGTTAGTTAACATAGAAAAGTGTCTTCGTATTTCCTTGTTTTAATGCACTATTTAAAATATACATAGTGTACCCCCTAATTGACCTATAATTATTTCCTGTGGCAGGGTACACTATTACCCTGTAATATAATACCTGGTCCAATTTAAATATTATGGGTCAATATTAAGGTCTGATATTGCGCCTAGCGTTAGTTAACCATTGAAAGATGTCTTTGAATTTTTAAAGCATTTTAGAACGCTTATTTCTTCATTTTAAGCTTCTCAGAACACTCTATTTCGCATAGGCATACATAGTAAACTTTAGGGTCACACTGGGTACCCCCTAATTGACCTATAATTATTTCTTGTGGTAGGGTACACTATTACCCTATAATATAATACGTGGTCCAATTTAAAAATTATAGGTCAATATCAAGGTCCGATACCGGGCCGTTAGTTAACATAGAAAAGTGTCTTCGTATTTCCTTGTTTTAATGCACTATTTAAAATATACATAGTGTACCCCCTAATTGACCTATTATTATTTCCTGTGGCAGGGTACACTCATACCCTGTAATATAATACCTGGTCCAATTTAAATATTATGGGTCAATATTAAGGTCCAATATTGCGCCTAGCGTTAGTTAACCATTGAAAGATGTCTTTGAATTTCTAAAGCATTTTAGAACGCTTATTTCTTCATTTTAAGCTTCTCAGAACACTTTATTTCGCATAGGCATACATAGTAAACTTTAGGGTCACACTGTGTACCCCCTAATTGACCTATAATTATTTCCTGTGGTAGGGTACACTATTACCATGTAATATAATACGTGGTCCAATTTAAAAATTATAGGTCAATATTAAGGTCCGATACCGGGCCGTTAGTTAACATAGAAAAGAGTCTTCGAATTTCCTTGTTTTAATGTACTATTTAAAATATACATAGTGTACCCCCTAATTGACCTATATTTAATTCCTGTGGTAAGGTACACTATTACCCTGTAATATAATACCTGGTCCAATTTAAATATTATGGTTCCATATTAAGGTCTGATATCGCGCCTTGCGTTAGTTAACCATTGGAAGATGTCTTTGAGTTTTTAAAGCATTTTAGAACGCTTATTTCTTCATTTTAAGCTTCTCAGAACACTCTATTTCGCATAGGCATACATAGTAAACTTTAGGGTCACGCTGTGTACCCCCTAATTGACCTATAATTATTTCTTGTGGTAGGGTACACTATTACCCTATAATATAATACGTGGTCCAATTTAAAAATTATAGGTCAATATCAAGGTCCGATACCGGGCCGTTAGTTAACATAGAAAAGTGTCTTCGTATTTCCTTGTTTTAATGCACTATTTAAAATATACATAGTGTACCCCCTAATTGACCTATAATTATTTCCTGTGGCAGGGTACACTATTACCCTGTAATATAATACCTGGTCCAATTTAAATATTATGGGTCAATATTAAGGTCTGATATTGCGCCTAGCGTTAGTTAACCATTGAAAGATGTCTTTGAATTTTTAAAGCATTTTAGAACGCTTATTTCTTCATTTTAAGCTTCTCAGAACACTCTATTTCGCATAGGCATACATAGTAAACTTTAGGGTCACACTGGGTACCCCCTAATTGACCTATAATTATTTCTTGTGGTAGGGTACACTATTACCCTATAATATAATACGTGGTCCAATTTAAAAATTATAGGTCAATATCAAGGTCCGATACCGGGCCGTTAGTTAACATAGAAAAGTGTCTTCGTATTTCCTTGTTTTAATGCACTATTTAAAATATACATAGTGTACCCCCTAATTGACCTATTATTATTTCCTGTGGCAGGGTACACTCATACCCTGTAATATAATACCTGGTCCAATTTAAATATTATGGGTCAATATTAAGGTCCAATATTGCGCCTAGCGTTAGTTAACCATTGAAAGATGTCTTTGAATTTCTAAAGCATTTTAGAACGCTTATTTCTTCATTTTAAGCTTCTCAGAACACTTTATTTCGCATAGGCATACATAGTAAACTTTAGGGTCACACTGTGTACCCCCTAATTGACCTATAATTATTTCCTGTGGTAGGGTACACTATTACCATGTAATATAATACGTGGTCCAATTTAAAAATTATAGGTCAATATTAAGGTCCGATACCGGGCCGTTAGTTAACATAGAAAAGAGTCTTCGAATTTCCTTGTTTTAATGTACTATTTAAAATATACATAGTGTACCCCCTAATTGACCTATATTTAATTCCTGTGGTAAGGTACACTATTACCCTGTAATATAATACCTGGTCCAATTTAAATATTATGGTTCCATATTAAGGTCTGATATCGCGCCTTGCGTTAGTTAACCATTGGAAGATGTCTTTGAGTTTTTAAAGCATTTTAGAACGCTTATTTCTTCATTTTAAGCTTCTCAGAACACTCTATTTCGCATAGGCATACATAGTAAACTTTAGGGTCACGCTGTGTACCCCCTAATTGACCTATAATTATTTCTTGTGGTAGGGTACACTATTACCCTATAATATAATACGTGGTCCAATTTAAAAATTATAGGTCAATATCAAGGTCCGATACCGGGCCGTTAGTTAACATAGAAAAGTGTCTTCGTATTTCCTTGTTTTAATGCACTATTTAAAATATACATAGTGTACCCCCTAATTGACCTATAATTATTTCCTGTGGCAGGGTACACTCATACCCTGTAATATAATACCTGGTCCAATTTAAATATTATGGGTCAATATTAAGGTCCAATATTGCGCCTAGCGTTAGTTAACCATTGAAAGATGTCTTTGAATTTCTAAAGCATTTTAGAACGCTTATTTCTTCATTTTAAGCTTCTCAGAACACTTTATTTCGCATAGGCATACATAGTAAACTTTAGGGTCACACTGTGTACCCCCTAATTGACCTATAATTATTTCCTGTGGTAGGGTACACTATTACCATGTAATATAATACGTGGTCCAATTTAAAAATTATAGGTCAATATTAAGGTCCGATACCGGGCCGTTGGTTAACATAGAAAAGTGTCTTCGTATTTCCTTGTTTTAATGCACTATTTAAAATATACATAGTGTACCCCCTAATGGACCTATAATTATTTCCTGTGGTAGGGAACACTATTACCCTGTAATATAATACCTGGTCCAATTAAAATATTATGGGTCAATATTAAGGTCTGATATTGCGCCTTGCGTTAGTTAACCATTGAAAGATGTCTTTGAATTTTTAAAGCATTTTAGAACGCTTATTTCCTCATTTTAAGCTTCTCAGAACACTTTATTTCGTATAGGCATACATAGTAAACTTTAGGGTCACTCTGTGTACCCCCTAATTGACCTATAATTATTTCCTGTGGTAGGGTACACTATAACCCTGTAATATAATACGTGGTCCAATTTAAAAATTATAGGTCAATATTAAGGTCCGATACCGTGCCGTTAGTTAACATAGAAAAGTGTCTTCGAATTTCCTTGTTTTAATGCACTATTTAAAATATACATAGTGTACCCCCTAATTGACCTATAATTATTTCCTGTGGTAGGGTACACTATTACCCTGTGATATAATACCTGGTTCAAGTTAAATATTATGGGTCAATATTAAGGTCTGATATTGCGCCTTGCGTTAGTTAACCATTGAAAGATGTCTTTGAATTTTTAAAGCATTTTAGAACGCTTATTTCTTCATTTTAAGCATCTCAGAACACTCTATTTCGCATAGGCATACATAGTAAAATTTAGGGTCACGCTGTGTACCCCCTAAATGACCTATAATTATTTCCTGTGGTAGGGTACACTATTACCCTGTAATATAATACGTGGTCCAATTTAAAAATTATAGGTCAATATTAAGGTCCGATACCGTGCCGTTAGTTAACATAGAAAAATGTCTTTGAATTTTTAAAGCATTTTAGAACGCTTATTTCCTCATATTAAGCTTCTCAGAACACTTTATTTCGCATAGGCATACATAGTAAACTTTAGGGTCACTCTGTGTACCCCGTAATTGACCTATAATTATTTCCTGTGGCAGGGTACACTATAACCCTGTAATATAATACGTGGTCCAATTTAAAAATTATAGGTCAATATTAAGGTCCGATACCGTGCCGTTAGTTAACATAGAAAAGTGTCTTCGTATTTTCTTGTTTTAATGCACTATTTAAAATATACATAGTGTACCCCCTAAATGACCTATAATTATTTCCTGTGGTAGGGTACACTAATACCCTGTAATATAATAGGTGGTCCAATTTAAAAATTATAGGTCAATATTAAGGTCCGATACCGTGCCGTTAGTTAACATAGAAAAATGTCTTTGAATTTTTAAAGCATTTTAGAACGCTTATTTCCTCATCTTAAGCTTCTCAGAACACTTTATTTCGCATAGGCATACATAGTAAACTTTAGGGTCACGCTGTGTACCCCCTAATTGACCTATAATTATTTCCTGTGGTAGGATACACTATAACCCTGTAATATAATACGTGGTCCAATTTAAAAATTATAGGTCAATATTAAGGTCCGATACCGTGCCGTTAGTTAACATAGAAAAGTGTCTTCGAATTTCCTTGTTTTAATGCACTATTTAAAATATACATAGTGTACCCCCTAATTGACCTATAATTATTTCCTGTGGTAGGGTACACTATTACCCTGTAATATAATACCTGGTCCAATTTAAATTTTATGGGTCAATATTAAGGTCTGATACTGCGCCTTGCGTTAGTTAATAATTGAAAGATGACTTTGAATTTTTAAAGCATTTTAGAACGCTTATTTCCTCATTCTAAGCTTCTCAGAACACTTTATTTCGCATAGGCATACATAGTAAACTTTAGGGTCACGCTGTGTACCCCCTAATTGACCTATAATTATTTCCTGTGGTAGGATACACTATAACCCTGTAATATAATACGTGGTCCAATTTAAAAATTATAGGTCAATATTAAGGTCCGATACCGTGCCGTTAGTTAACATAGAAAAGTGTCTTTGAATTTCCTTGTTTTAATGCACTATTTAAAATATACATAGTGTACCCCCTAATTGACCTATAATTATTTCCTGTGGTAGGGTACACTATTACCCTGTAATATAATACGTGGTCCAATTTAAAAATTATAGGTCAATATTAAGGTCCGATACCGTGCCGTTAGTTAACATTGAAAAATGTCTTTGAATTTTTAAAGCATTTTAGAACGCTTATTTCCTCATTTTAAGCTTCTCAGAACACTTTATTTCGCATAGGCATACATAGTAAATTTTAGGGTCACGCTGTGTACCCCCTAATTGACCTATAATTATTTCCTGTGGTAGGATACACCATAACCCTGTAATATAATACGTGGTCCAATTTAAAAATTATAGGTCAATATTAAGGTCCGATACCGTGCCGTTAGTTAACATAGAAAAGTGTCTTCGAATTTCCTTGTTTTAATGCACTATTTAAAATAAACATAGTGTACCCCCTAATTGACCTATAATTATTTCCTGTGGTAGGGTACACTATTACCCTGTAATATAATACCTGGTCCAATTTAAATATTATGGGTCAATATTAAGGTCTGATATTGCGCCTTGCGTTAGTTAATAATTGAAAGATGACTTTGAATTTTTAAAGCATTTTAGAACGCTTATTTCTTAATTTTAAGCTTCTCAGAACACTCTATTTCGCATAGGCATACATAGTAAACTTTAGGGTCACACTGTGTACCCCCTAATTGACCTATAATTATTTCCTGTGGTAGGGTACACTATTACCATGTAATATAATACGTGGTCCAATTTAAAAATTATAGGTCAATATTAAGGTCCGATACCGGGCCGTTAGTTAACATAGAAAAGAGTCTTCGAATTTCCTTGTTTTAATGTACTATTTAAAATATACATAGTGTACCCCCTAATTGACCTATATTTAATTCCTGTGGTAAGGTACACTATTACCCTGTAATATAATACCTGGTCCAATTTAAATACTATGGTTCCATATTAAGGTCTGATATCGCGCCTTGCGTTAGTTAACCATTGGAAGATGTCTTTGAGTTTTTAAAGCATTTTAGAACGCTTATTTCTTCATTTTAAGCTTCTCAGAACACTCTATTTCGCATAGGCATACATAGTAAACTTTAGGGTCACGCTGTGTACCCCCTAATTGACCTATAATTATTTCTTGTGGTAGGGTACACTATTACCCTATAATATAATACGTGGTCCAATTTAAAAATTATAGGTCAATATCAAGGTCCGATACCGGGCCGTTAGTTAACATAGAAAAGTGTCTTCGTATTTCCTTGTTTTAATGCACTATTTAAAATATACATAGTGTACCCCCTAATTGACCTATAATTATTTCCTGTGGCAGGGTACACTCATACCCTGTAATATAATACCTGGTCCAATTTAAATATTATGGGTCAATATTAAGGTCCAATATTGCGCCTAGCGTTAGTTAACCATTGAAAGATGTCTTTGAATTTCTAAAGCATTTTAGAACGCTTATTTCTTCATTTTAAGCTTCTCAGAACACTTTATTTCGCATAGGCATACATAGTAAACTTTAGGGTCACACTGTGTACCCCCTAATTGACCTATAATTATTTCCTGTGGTAGGGTACACTATTACCATGTAATATAATACGTGGTCCAATTTAAAAATTATAGGTCAATATTAAGGTCCGATACCGGGCCGTTGGTTAACATAGAAAAGTGTCTTCGTATTTCCTTGTTTTAATGCACTATTTAAAATATACATAGTGTACCCCCTAATGGACCTATAATTATTTCCTGTGGTAGGGAACACTATTACCCTGTAATATAATACCTGGTCCAATTAAAATATTATGGGTCAATATTAAGGTCTGATATTGCGCCTTGCGTTAGTTAACCATTGAAAGATGTCTTTGAATTTTTAAAGCATTTTAGAACGCTAATTTCTTCATTTTAAGCTTCTCAGAATACTCTATTTCGTATAGGCATACATAGTAAACTTTAGGGTCACGCTGTGTACCCCCTAATTGACCTATAATTATTTCCTGTGGTAGGGTACACTATTACCCTGTAATATAATACGTGGTCCAATTTAAAAATTATAGGTCAATATTAAGGTCCGATACCGTGCCGTTAGTTAACATAGAAAAATGTCTTTGAATTTTTAAAGCATTTTAGAACGCTTATTTCCTCATTTTAAGCTTCTCAGAACACTTTATTTCGCATAGGCATACATAGTAAACTTTAGGGTCACTCTGTGTACCCCCTAATTGACCTATAATTATTTCCTGTGGTAGGGTACACTATAACCCTGTAATATAATACGTGGTCCAATTTAAAAATTATAGGTCAATATTAAGGTCCGATACCGTGCCGTTAGTTAACATAGAAAAGTGTCTTCGAATTTCCTTGTTTTAATGCACTATTTAAAATATACATAGTGTACCCCCTAATTGACCTATAATTATTTCCTGTGGTAGGGTACACTATTACCCTGTGATATAATACCTGGTTCAAGTTAAATATTATGGGTCAATATTAAGGTCTGATATTGCGCCTTGCGTTAGTTAACCATTGAAAGATGTCTTTGAATTTTTAAAGCATTTTAGAACGCTTATTTCTTCATTTTAAGCATCTCAGAACACTCTATTTCGCATAGGCATACATAGTAAAATTTAGGGTCACGCTGTGTACCCCCTAAATGACCTATAATTATTTCCTGTGGTAGGGTACACTATTACCCTGTAATATAATACGTGGTCCAATTTAAAAATTATAGGTCAATATTAAGGTCCGATACCGTGCCGTTAGTTAACATAGAAAAGTGTCTTTGAATTTTTAAAGCATTTTAGAACGCTTATTTCCTCATATTAAGCTTCTCAGAACACTTTATTTCGCATAGGCATACATAGTAAACTTTAGGGTCACTCTGTGTACCCCGTAATTGACCTATAATTATTTCCTGTGGCAGGGTACACTATAACCCTGTAATATAATACGTGGTCCAATTTAAAAATTATAGGTCAATATTAAGGTCCGATACCGTGCCGTTAGTTAACATAGAAAAGTGTCTTCGTATTTTCTTGTTTTAATGCACTATTTAAAATATACATAGTGTACCCCCTAATTGACCTATAATTATTTCCTGTTGTAGGGTACACTATTTCCCTGTAATATAATACCTGGTCTAATTGAAATATTATGGTTCCATATTAAGGTCTGATATCGCGCCTTGCGTTAGTTAACCATTGAAAGATGTCTTTGAATTTTTAAAGCATTTTAGAACGCTTATTTCTTCATTTTAAGCTTCTCAGAACACTCTATTTCGCATAGGCATACATAGTAGACTTTAGGGTCACGCTGTGTACCACCTAATTGACCTATAATTATTTCCTGTGGTAAGGTACACTATTACCCTGTAATATAATACGTGGTCCAATTTAAAAATTATAGGTCAATATTAAGGTCCGATACCGTGCCGTTAGTTAACATAGAAAAGTGTCTTCGTATTTCCTTGTTTTAATGCACTATTTAAAATATACATAGTGTACCCCCTAAATGACCTATAATTATTTCCTGTGGTAGGGTACACTAATACCCTGTAATATAATAGGTGGTCCAATTTAAAAATTATAGGTCAATATTAAGGTCCGATACCGTGCCGTTAGTTAACATAGAAAAATGTCTTTGAATTTTTAAAGCATTTTAGAACGCTTATTTCCTCATCTTAAGCTTCTCAGAACACTTTATTTCGCATAGGCATACATAGTAAACTTTAGGGTCACGCTGTGTACCCCCTAATTGACCTATAATTATTTCCTGTGGTAGGATACACTATAACCCTGTAATATAATACGTGGTCCAATTTAAAAATTATAGGTCAATATTAAGGTCCGATACCGTGCCGTTAGTTAACATAGAAAAGTGTCTTCGAATTTCCTTGTTTTAATGCACTATTTAAAATATACATAGTGTACCCCCTAATTGACCTATAATTATTTCCTGTGGTAGGGTACACTATTACCCTGTAATATAATACCTGGTCCAATTTAAATTTTATGGGTCAATATTAAGGTCTGATACTGCGCCTTGCGTTAGTTAATAATTGAAAGATGACTTTGAATTTTTAAAGCATTTTAGAACGCTTATTTCCTCATTCTAAGCTTCTCAGAACACTTTATTTCGCATAGGCATACATAGTAAACTTTAGGGTCACGCTGTGTACCCCCTAATTGACCTATAATTATTTCCTGTGGTAGGATACACTATAACCCTGTAATATAATACGTGGTCCAATTTAAAAATTATAGGTCAATATTAAGGTCCGATACCGTGCCGTTAGTTAACATAGAAAAGTGTCTTTGAATTTCCTTGTTTTAATGCACTATTTAAAATATACATAGTGTACCCCCTAATTGACCTATAATTATTTCCTGTGGTAGGGTACACTATTACCCTGTAATATAATACGTGGTCCAATTTAAAAATTATAGGTCAATATTAAGGTCCGATACCGTGCCGTTAGTTAACATTGAAAAATGTCTTTGAATTTTTAAAGCATTTTAGAACGCTTATTTCCTCATTTTAAGCTTCTCAGAACACTTTATTTCGCATAGGCATACATAGTAAATTTTAGGGTCACGCTGTGTACCCCCTAATTGACCTATAATTATTTCCTGTGGTAGGATACACCATAACCCTGTAATATAATACGTGGTCCAATTTAAAAATTATAGGTCAATATTAAGGTCCGATACCGTGCCGTTAGTTAACATAGAAAAGTGTCTTCGAATTTCCTTGTTTTAATGCACTATTTAAAATAAACATAGTGTACCCCCTAATTGACCTATATTTATTTCCTGTGGTAGGGTACACTATTACCCTGTAATATAATACCTGGTCCAATTTAAATATTATGGGTCAATATTAAGGTCTGATATTGCGCCTTGCGTTAGTTAATAATTGAAAGATGACTTTGAATTTTTAAAGCATTTTAGAACGCTTATTTCTTAATTTTAAGCTTCTCAGAACACTCTATTTCGCATAGGCATACATAGTAAACTTTAGGGTCACGCTGTGTACCCCCTAATTGACCTATAATTATTTCCTGTATTAGGGTACACTATTACCCTGTAATATAATACGAGTTCCAATTTAAAAATTATAGGTCAATATTAAGGTTCGATACCGTGCCGTTAGTTAACATAGAAAAGTGTCTTCGTATTTCCTTGTTTTAATGCACTATTTAAAATATACATAGTGTACCCCCTAATTGACCTATAATTATTTCCTGTGGCAGGGTACACTATTTCCCTGTAATATAATACCTGGTCCAATTTAAATATTATGGGTCAATATTAAGGTCTGATATTGCGCCTAGCGTTAGTTAACCATTGAAAGATGTCTTTGAATTTTTAAAGCATTTTAGAACGCTTATTTCTTCATTTTAAGCTTCTCAGAACACTCTATTTCGCATAGGCATACATAGTAAACTTTAGGGTCACACTGTGTACCCCCTAATTGACCTATAATTATTTCTTGTGGTAGGGTACACTATTACCCTATAATATAATACGTGGTCCAATTTAAAAATTATAGGTCAATATCAAGGTCCGATACCGGGCCGTTAGTTAACATAGAAAAGTGTCTTCGTATTTCCTTGATTTAATGCACTATTTAAAATATACATAGTGTACCCCCTAATTGACCTATTATTATTTCCTGTGGCAGGGTACACTCATACCCTGTAATATAATACCTGGTCCAATTTAAATATTATGGGTCAATATTAAGGTCCAATATTGCGCCTAGCGTTAGTTAACCATTGAAAGATGTCTTTGAATTTCTAAAGCATTTTAGAACGCTTATTTCTTCATTTTAAGCTTCTCAGAACACTTTATTTCGCATAGGCATACATAGTAAACTTTAGGGTCACACTGTGTACCCCCTAATTGACCTATAATTATTTCCTGTGGTAGGGTACACTATTACCATGTAATATAATACGTGGTCCAATTTAAAAATTATAGGTCAATATTAAGGTCCGATACCGGGCCGTTAGTTAACATAGAAAAGAGTCTTCGAATTTCCTTGTTTTAATGTACTATTTAAAATATACATAGTGTACCCCCTAATTGACCTATATTTAATTCCTGTGGTAAGGTACACTATTACCCTGTAATATAATACCTGGTCCAATTTAAATATTATGGTTCCATATTAAGGTCTGATATCGCGCCTTGCGTTAGTTAACCATTGGAAGATGTCTTTGAGTTTTTAAAGCATTTTAGAACGCTTATTTCTTCATTTTAAGCTTCTCAGAACACTCTATTTCGCATAGGCATACATAGTAAACTTAAGGGTCACGCTGTGTACCCCCTAATTGACCTATAATTATTTCTTGTGGTAGGGTACACTATTACCCTATAATATAATACGTGGTCCAATTTAAAAATTATAGGTCAATATCAAGGTCCGATACCGGGCCGTTAGTTAACATAGAAAAGTGTCTTCGTATTTCCTTGTTTTAATGCACTATTTAAAATATACATAGTGTACCCCCTAATTGACCTATAATTATTTCCTGTGGCAGGGTACACTCATACCCTGTAATATAATACCTGGTCCAATTTAAATATTATGGGTCAATATTAAGGTCCAATATTGCGCCTAGCGTTAGTTAACCATTGAAAGATGTCTTTGAATTTCTAAAGCATTTTAGAACGCTTATTTCTTCATTTTAAGCTTCTCAGAACACTTTATTTCGCATAGGCATACATAGTAAACTTTAGGGTCACACTGTGTACCCCCTAATTGACCTATAATTATTTCCTGTGGTAGGGTACACTATTACCATGTAATATAATACGTGGTCCAATTTAAAAATTATAGGTCAATATTAAGGTCCGATACCGGGCCGTTAGTTAACATAGAAAAGAGTCTTCGAATTTCCTTGTTTTAATGTACTATTTAAAATATACATAGTGTACCCCCTAATTGACCTATATTTAATTCCTGTGGTAAGGTACACTATTACCCTGTAATATAATACCTGGTCCAATTTAAATATTATGGTTCCATATTAAGGTCTGATATCGCGCCTTGCGTTAGTTAACCATTGGAAGATGTCTTTGAGTTTTTAAAGCATTTTAGAACGCTTATTTCTTCATTTTAAGCTTCTCAGAACACTCTATTTCGCATAGGCATACATAGTAAACTTTAGGGTCACGCTGTGTACCCCCTAATTGACCTATAATTATTTCTTGTGGTAGGGTACACTATTACCCTATAATATAATACGTGGTCCAATTTAAAAATTATAGGTCAATATCAAGGTCCGATACCGGGCCGTTAGTTAACATAGAAAAGTGTCTTCGTATTTCCTTGTTTTAATGCACTATTTAAAATATACATAGTGTACCCCCTAATTGACCTATAATTATTTCCTGTGGCAGGGTACACTCATACCCTGTAATATAATACCTGGTCCAATTTAAATATTATGGGTCAATATTAAGGTCCAATATTGCGCCTAGCGTTAGTTAACCATTGAAAGATGTCTTTGAATTTCTAAAGCATTTTAGAACGCTTATTTCTTCATTTTAAGCTTCTCAGAACACTTTATTTCGCATAGGCATACATAGTAAACTTTAGGGTCACACTGTGTACCCCCTAATTGACCTATAATTATTTCCTGTGGTAGGGTACACTATTACCATGTAATATAATACGTGGTCCAATTTAAAAATTATAGGTCAATATTAAGGTCCGATACCGGGCCGTTGGTTAACATAGAAAAGTGTCTTCGTATTTCCTTGTTTTAATGCACTATTTAAAATATACATAGTGTACCCCCTAATGGACCTATAATTATTTCCTGTGGTAGGGAACACTATTACCCTGTAATATAATACCTGGTCCAATTAAAATATTATGGGTCAATATTAAGGTCTGATATTGCGCCTTGCGTTAGTTAACCATTGAAAGATGTCTTTGAATTTTTAAAGCATTTTAGAACGCTAATTTCTTCATTTTAAGCTTCTCAGAACACTCTATTTCGTATAGGCATACATAGTAAACTTTAGGGTCACGCTGTGTACCCCCTAATTGACCTATAATTATTTCCTGTGGTAGGGTACACTATTACCCTGTAATATAATACGTGGTCCAATTTAAAAATTATAGGTCAATATTAAGGTCCGATACCGTGCCGTTAGTTAACATAGAAAAATGTCTTTGAATTTTTAAAGCATTTTAGAACGCTTATTTCCTCATTTTAAGCTTCTCAGAACACTTTATTTCGCATAGGCATACATAGTAAACTTTAGGGTCACTCTGTGTACCCCCTAATTGACCTATAATTATTTCCTGTGGTAGGGTACACTATAACCCTGTAATATAATACGTGGTCCAATTTAAAAATTATAGGTCAATATTAAGGTCCGATACCGTGCCGTTAGTTAACATAGAAAAGTGTCTTCGAATTTCCTTGTTTTAATGCACTATTTAAAATATACATAGTGTACCCCCTAATTGACCTATAATTATTTCCTGTGGTAGGGTACACTATTACCCTGTGATATAATACCTGGTTCAAGTTAAATATTATGGGTCAATATTAAGGTCTGATATTGCGCCTTGCGTTAGTTAACCATTGAAAGATGTCTTTGAATTTTTAAAGCATTTTAGAACGCTTATTTCTTCATTTTAAGCATCTCAGAACACTCTATTTCGCATAGGCATACATAGTAAAATTTAGGGTCACGCTGTGTACCCCCTAAATGACCTATAATTATTTCCTGTGGTAGGGTACACTATTACCCTGTAATATAATACGTGGTCCAATTTAAAAATTATAGGTCAATATTAAGGTCCGATACCGTGTCGTTAGTTAACATAGAAAAATGTCTTTGAATTTTTAAAGCATTTTAGAACGCTTATTTCCTCATATTAAGCTTCTCAGAACACTTTATTTCGCATAGGCATACATAGTAAACTTTAGGGTCACTCTGTGTACCCCGTAATTGACCTATAATTATTTCCTGTGGCAGGGTACACTATAACCCTGTAATATAATACGTGGTCCAATTTAAAAATTATAGGTCAATATTAAGGTCCGATACCGTGCCGTTAGTTAACATAGAAAAGTGTCTTCGTATTTTCTTGTTTTAATGCACTATTTAAAATATACATAGTGTACCCCCTAATTGACCTATAATTATTTCCTGTTGTAGGGTACACTATTTCCCTGTAATATAATACCTGGTCTAATTGAAATATTATGGTTCCATATTAAGGTCTGATATCGCGCCTTGCGTTAGTTAACCATTGAAAGATGTCTTTGAATTTTTAAAGCATTTTAGAACGCTTATTTCTTCATTTTAAGCTTCTCAGAACACTCTATTTCGCATAGGCATACATAGTAGACTTTAGGGTCACGCTGTGTACCACCTAATTGACCTATAATTATTTCCTGTGGTAAGGTACACTATTACCCTGTAATATAATACGTGGTCCAATTTAAAAATTATAGGTCAATATTAAGGTCCGATACCGTGCCGTTAGTTAACATAGAAAAGTGTCTTCGTATTTCCTTGTTTTAATGCACTATTTAAAATATACATAGTGTACCCCCTAAATGACCTATAATTATTTCCTGTGGTAGGGTACACTAATACCCTGTAATATAATAGGTGGTCCAATTTAAAAATTATAGGTCAATATTAAGGTCCGATACCGTGCCGTTAGTTAACATAGAAAAATGTCTTTGAATTTTTAAAGCATTTTAGAACGCTTATTTCCTCATCTTAAGCTTCTCAGAACACTTTATTTCGCATTGGCATACATAGTAAACTTTAGGGTCACGCTGTGTACCCCCTAATTGACCTATAATTATTTCCTGTGGTAGGATACACTATAACCCTGTAATATAATACGTGGTCCAATTTAAAAATTATAGGTCAATATTAAGGTCCGATACCGTGCCGTTAGTTAACATAGAAAAGTGTCTTCGAATTTCCTTGTTTTAATGCACTATTTAAAATATACATAGTGTACCCCCTAATTGACCTATAATTATTTCCTGTGGTAGGGTACACTATTACCCTGTAATATAATACCTGGTCCAATTTAAATTTTATGGGTCAATATTAAGGTC
This sequence comes from Parasteatoda tepidariorum, assembly GCF_982258835.1. NCBI lineage: Eukaryota > Metazoa > Arthropoda > Arachnida > Araneae > Theridiidae > Parasteatoda > Parasteatoda tepidariorum. Next base: position 543,614 of record NW_028257383.1, on the reverse strand, counting down.
TGATACTGCGCCTTGCGTTAGTTAATAATTGAAAGATGACTTTGAATTTTTAAAGCATTTTAGAACGCTTATTTCCTCATTCTAAGCTTCTCAGAACACTTTATTTCGCATAGGCATACATAGTAAACTTTAGGGTCACGCTGTGTACCCCCTAATTGACCTATAATTATTTCCTGTGGTAGGATACACTATAACCCTGTAATATAATACGTGGTCCAATTTAAAAATTATAGGTCAATATTAAGGTCCGATACCGTGCCGTTAGTTAACATAGAAAAGTGTCTTTGAATTTCCTTGTTTTAATGCACTATTTAAAATATACATAGTGTACCCCCTAATTGACCTATAATTATTTCCTGTGGTAGGGTACACTATTACCCTGTAATATAATACGTGGTCCAATTTAAAAATTATAGGTCAATATTAAGGTCCGATACCGTGCCGTTAGTTAACATTGAAAAGTGTCTTTGAATTTCCTTGTTTTAATGCACTATTTAAAATATACATAGTGTACCCCCTAATTGACCTATAATTATTTCCTGTGGCAGGGTACACTATTTCCCTGTAATATAATACCTGGTCCAATTTAAATATTATGGGTCAATATTAAGGTCTGATATTGCGCCTAGCGTTAGTTAACCATTGAAAGATGTCTTTGAATTTTTAAAGCATTTTAGAACGCTTATTTCTTCATTTTAAGCTTCTCAGAACACTCTATTTCGCATAGGCATACATAGTAAACTTTAGGGTCACACTGTGTACCCCCTAATTGACCTATAATTATTTCTTGTGGTAGGGTACACTATTACCCTATAATATAATACGTGGTCCAATTTAAAAATTATAGGTCAATATCAAGGTCCGATACCGGGCCGTTAGTTAACATAGAAAAGTGTCTTCGTATTTCCTTGTTTTAATGCACTATTTAAAATATACATAGTGTACCCCCTAATTGACCTATTATTATTTCCTGTGGCAGGGTACACTCATACCCTGTAATATAATACCTGGTCCAATTTAAATATTATGGGTCAATATTAAGGTCCAATATTGCGCCTAGCGTTAGTTAACCATTGAAAGATGTCTTTGAATTTCTAAAGCATTTTAGAACGCTTATTTCTTCATTTTAAGCTTCTCAGAACACTTTATTTCGCATAGGCATACATAGTAAACTTTAGGGTCACACTGTGTACCCCCTAATTGACCTATAATTATTTCCTGTTTTAGGGTACTCTATTACCATGTAATATAATACGTGGTCCAATTTAAAAATTATAGGTCAATATTAAGGTCCGATACCGGGCCGTTAGTTAACATAGAAAAGAGTCTTCGAATTTCCTTGTTTTAATGTACTATTTAAAATATACATAGTGTACCCCCTAATTGACCTATATTTAATTCCTGTGGTAAGGTACACTATTACCCTGTAATATAATACCTGGTCCAATTTAAATATTATGGTTCCATATTAAGGTCTGATATCGCGCCTTGCGTTAGTTAACCATTGGAAGATGTCTTTGAGTTTTTAAAGCATTTTAGAACGCTTATTTCTTCATTTTAAGCTTCTATGAACACTCTATTTCGCATAGGCATACATAGTAAACTTTAGGGTCACGCTGTGTACCCCCTAATTGACCTATAATTATTTCTTGTGGTAGGGTACACTATTACCCTATAATATAATACGTGGTCCAATTTAAAAATTATAGGTCAATATCAAGGTCCGATACCGGGCCGTTAGTTAACATAGAAAAGTGTCTTCGTATTTCCTTGTTTTAATGCACTATTTAAAATATACATAGTGTACCCCCTAATTGACCTATAATTATTTCCTGTGGCAGGGTACACTCATACCCTGTAATATAATACCTGGTCCAATTTAAATATTATGGGTCAATATTAAGGTCCAATATTGCGCCTAGCGTTAGTTAACCATTGAAAGATGTCTTTGAATTTCTAAAGCATTTTAGAACGCTTATTTCTTCATTTTAAGCTTCTCAGAACACTTTATTTCGCATAGGCATACATAGTAAACTTTAGGGTCACACTGTGTACCCCCTAATTGACCTATAATTATTTCCTGTGGTAGGGTACACTATTACCATGTAATATAATACGTGGTCCAATTTAAAAATTATAGGTCAATATTAAGGTCCGATACCGGGCCGTTGGTTAACATAGAAAAGTGTCTTCGTATTTCCTTGTTTTAATGCACTATTTAAAATATACATAGTGTACCCCCTAATGGACCTATAATTATTTCCTGTGGTAGGGAACACTATTACCCTGTAATATAATACCTGGTCCAATTAAAATATTATGGGTCAATATTAAGGTCTGATATTTCGCCTTGCGTTAGTTAACCATTGAAAGATGTCTTTGAATTTTTAAAGCATTTTAGAACGCTTATTTCCTCATTTTAAGCTTCTCAGAACACTTTATTTCGCATAGGCATACATAGTAAACTTTAGGGTCACTCTGTGTACCCCCTAATTGACCTATAATTATTTCCTGTGGTAGGGTACACTATAACCCTGTAATATAATACGTGGACCAATTTAAAAATTATAGGTCAATATTAAGGTCCGATACCGTGCCGTTAGTTAACATAGAAAAGTGTCTTCGAATTTCCTTGTTTTAATGCACTATTTAAAATATACATAGTGTACCCGCTAATTGACCTATAATTATTTCCTGTGGTAGGGTACACTATTACCCTGTGATATAATACCTGGTTCAAGTTAAATATTATGGGTCAATATTAAGGTCTGATATTGCGCCTTGCGTTAGTTAACCATTGAAAGATGTCTTTGAATTTTTAAAGCATTTTAGAACGCTTATTTCTTCATTTTAAGCATCTCAGAACACTCTATTTCGCATAGGCATACATAGTAAAATTTAGGGTCACGCTGTGTACCCCCTAAATGACCTATAATTATTTCCTGTGGTAGGGTACACTATTACCCTGTAATATAATACGTGGTCCAATTTAAAAATTATAGGTCAATATTAAGGTCCGATACCGTGCCGTTAGTTAACATAGAAAAATGTCTTTGAATTTTTAAAGCATTTTAGAACGCTTATTTCCTCATATTAAGCTTCTCAGAACACTTTATTTCGCATAGGCATACATAGTAAACTTTAGGGTCACTCTGTGTACCCCGTAATTGACCTATAATTATTTCCTGTGGCAGGGTACACTATAACCCTGTAATATAATACGTGGTCCAATTTAAAAATTATAGGTCAATATTAAGGTCCGATACCGTGCCGTTAGTTAACATAGAAAAGTGTCTTCGTATTTTCTTGTTTTAATGCACTATTTAAAATATACATAGTGTACCCCCTAAATGACCTATAATTATTTCCTGTGGTTGGGTACACTATTACCCTGTAATATAATACGTGGTCCAATTTAAAAATTATAGGTCAATATTAAGGTCCGATACCGTGCCGTTAGTTAACATTGAAAAATGTCTTTGAATTTTTAAAGCATTTTAGAACGCTTATTTCCTCATTTTAAGCTTCTCAGAACACTTTATTTCGCATAGGCATACATAGTAAATTTTAGGGTCACGCTGTGTACCCCCTAATTGACCTATAATTATTTCCTGTGGTAGGATACACCATAACCCTGTAATATAATACGTGGTCCAATTTAAAAATTATAGGTCAATATTAAGGTCCGATACCGTGCCGTTAGTTAACATAGAAAAGTGTCTTCGAATTTCCTTGTTTTAATGCACTATTTAAAATAAACATAGTGTACCCCCTAATTGACCTATAATTATTTCCTGTGGTAGGGTACACTATTACCCTGTAATATAATACCTGGTCCAATTTAAATATTATGGGTCAATATTAAGGTCTGATATTGCGCCTTGCGTTAGTTAATAATTGAAAGATGACTTTGAATTTTTAAAGCATTTTAGAACGCTTATTTCTTAATTTTAAGCTTCTCAGAACACTCTATTTCGCATAGGCATACATAGTAAACTTTAGGGTCACGCTGTGTACCCCCTAATTGACCTATAATTATTTCCTGTATTAGGGTACACTATTACCCTGTAATATAATACGAGTTCCAATTTAAAAATTATAGGTCAATATTAAGGTTCGATACCGTGCCGTTAGTTAACATAGAAAAGTGTCTTCGTATTTCCTTGTTTTAATGCACTATTTAAAATATACATAGTGTACCCCCTAATTGACCTATAATTATTTCCTGTGGCAGGGTACACTATTTCCCTGTAATATAATACCTGGTCCAATTTAAATATTATGGGTCAATATTAAGGTCTGATATTGCGCCTAGCGTTAGTTAACCATTGAAAGATGTCTTTGAATTTTTAAAGCATTTTAGAACGCTTATTTCTTCATTTTAAGCTTCTCAGAACACTCTATTTCGCATAGGCATACATAGTAAACTTTAGGGTCACACTGTGTACCCCCTAATTGACCTATAATTATTTCTTGTGGTAGGGTACACTATTACCCTATAATATAATACGTGGTCCAATTTAAAAATTATAGGTCAATATCAAGGTCCGATACCGGGCCGTTAGTTAACATAGAAAAGTGTCTTCGTATTTCCTTGTTTTAATGCACTATTTAAAATATACATAGTGTACCCCCTAATTGACCTATTATTATTTCCTGTGGCAGGGTACACTCATACCCTGTAATATAATACCTGGTCCAATTTAAATATTATGGGTCAATATTAAGGTCCAATATTGCGCCTAGCGTTAGTTAACCATTGAAAGATGTCTTTGAATTTCTAAAGCATTTTAGAACGCTTATTTCTTCATTTTAAGCTTCTCAGAACACTTTATTTCGCATAGGCATACATAGTAAACTTTAGGGTCACACTGTGTACCCCCTAATTGACCTATAATTATTTCCTGTGGTAGGGTACACTATTACCATGTAATATAATACGTGGTCCAATTTAAAAATTATAGGTCAATATTAAGGTCCGATACCGGGCCGTTAGTTAACATAGAAAAGAGTCTTCGAATTTCCTTGTTTTAATGTACTATTTAAAATATACATAGTGTACCCCCTAATTGACCTATATTTAATTCCTGTGGTAAGGTACACTATTACCCTGTAATATAATACCTGGTCCAATTTAAATATTATGGTTCCATATTAAGGTCTGATATCGCGCCTTGCGTTAGTTAACCATTGGAAGATGTCTTTGAGTTTTTAAAGCATTTTAGAACGCTTATTTCTTCATTTTAAGCTTCTCAGAACACTCTATTTCGCATAGGCATACATAGTAAACTTTAGGGTCACGCTGTGTACCCCCTAATTGACCTATAATTATTTCTTGTGGTAGGGTACACTATTACCCTATAATATAATACGTGGTCCAATTTAAAAATTATAGGTCAATATCAAGGTCCGATACCGGGCCGTTAGTTAACATAGAAAAGTGTCTTCGTATTTCCTTGTTTTAATGCACTATTTAAAATATACATAGTGTACCCCCTAATTGACCTATAATTATTTCCTGTGGCAGGGTACACTCATACCCTGTAATATAATACCTGGTCCAATTTAAATATTATGGGTCAATATTAAGGTCCAATATTGCGCCTAGCGTTAGTTAACCATTGAAAGATGTCTTTGAATTTCTAAAGCATTTTAGAACGCTTATTTCTTCATTTTAAGCTTCTCAGAACACTTTATTTCGCATAGGCATACATAGTAAACTTTAGGGTCACACTGTGTACCCCCTAATTGACCTATAATTATTTCCTGTGGTAGGGTACACTATTACCATGTAATATAATACGTGGTCCAATTTAAAAATTATAGGTCAATATTAAGGTCCGATACCGGGCCGTTGGTTAACATAGAAAAGTGTCTTCGTATTTCCTTGTTTTAATGCACTATTTAAAATATACATAGTGTACCCCCTAATGGACCTATAATTATTTCCTGTGGTAGGGAACACTATTACCCTGTAATATAATACCTGGTCCAATTAAAATATTATGGGTCAATATTAAGGTCTGATATTTCGCCTTGCGTTAGTTAACCATTGAAAGATGTCTTTGAATTTTTAAAGCATTTTAGAACGCTAATTTCTTCATTTTAAGCTTCTCAGAACACTCTATTTCGTATAGGCATACATAGTAAACTTTAGGGTCACGCTGTGTACCCCCTAATTGACCTATAATTATTTCCTGTGGTAGGGTACACTATTACCCTGTAATATAATACGTGGTCCAATTTAAAAATTATAGGTCAATATTAAGGTCCGATACCGTGCCGTTAGTTAACATAGAAAAATGTCTTTGAATTTTTAAAGCATTTTAGAACGCTTATTTCCTCATTTTAAGCTTCTCAGAACACTTTATTTCGCATAGGCATACATAGTAAACTTTAGGGTCACTCTGTGTACCCCCTAATTGACCTATAATTATTTCCTGTGGTAGGGTACACTATAACCCTGTAATATAATACGTGGACCAATTTAAAAATTATAGGTCAATATTAAGGTCCGATACCGTGCCGTTAGTTAACATAGAAAAGTGTCTTCGAATTTCCTTGTTTTAATGCACTATTTAAAATATACATAGTGTACCCCCTAATTGACCTATAATTATTTCCTGTGGTAGGGTACACTATTACCCTGTGATATAATACCTGGTTCAAGTTAAATATTATGGGTCAATATTAAGGTCTGATATTGCGCCTTGCGTTAGTTAACCATTGAAAGATGTCTTTGAATTTTTAAAGCATTTTAGAACGCTTATTTCTTCATTTTAAGCATCTCAGAACACTCTATTTCGCATAGGCATACATAGTAAAATTTAGGGTCACGCTGTGTACCCCCTAAATGACCTATAATTATTTCCTGTGGTAGGGTACACTATTACCCTGTAATATAATACGTGGTCCAATTTAAAAATTATAGGTCAATATTAAGGTCCGATACCGTGCCGTTAGTTAACATAGAAAAATGTCTTTGAATTTTTAAAGCATTTTAGAACGCTTATTTCCTCATATTAAGCTTCTCAGAACACTTTATTTCGCATAGGCATACATAGTAAACTTTAGGGTCACTCTGTGTACCCCGTAATTGACCTATAATTATTTCCTGTGGCAGGGTACACTATAACCCTGTAATATAATACGTGGTCCAATTTAAAAATTATAGGTCAATATTAAGGTTCGATACCGTGCCGTTAGTTAACATAGAAAAGTGTCTTCGTATTTTCTTGTTTTAATGCACTATTTAAAATATACATAGTGTACCCCCTAATTGACCTATAATTATTTCCTGTTGTAGGGTACACTATTTCCCTGTAATATAATACCTGGTCTAATTGAAATATTATGGTTCCATATTAAGGTCTGATATCGCGCCTTGCGTTAGTTAACCATTGAAAGATGTCTTTGAATTTTTAAAGCATTTTAGAACGCTTATTTCTTCATTTTAAGCTTCTCAGAACACTCTATTTCGCATAGGCATACATAGTAGACTTTAGGGTCACGCTGTGTACCACCTAATTGACCTATAATTATTTCCTGTGGTAAGGTACACTATTACCCTGTAATATAATACGTGGTACAATTTAAAAATTATAGGTCAATATTAAGGTCCGATACCGTGCCGTTAGTTAACATAGAAAAGTGTCTTCGTATTTCCTTGTTTTAATGCACTATTTAAAATATACATAGTGTACCCCCTAAATGACCTATAATTATTTCCTGTGGTAGGGTACACTAATACCCTGTAATATAATAGGTGGTCCAATTTAAAAATTATAGGTCAATATTAAGGTCCGATACCGTGCCGTTAGTTAACATAGAAAAATGTCTTTGAATTTTTAAAGCATTTTAGAACGCTTATTTCCTCATCTTAAGCTTCTCAGAACACTTTATTTCGCATAGGCATACATAGTAAACTTTAGGGTCACTCTGTGTACCCCCTAATTGACCTATAATTATTTCCTGTGGTAGGGTACACTATAACCCTGTAATATAATACGTGGTCCAATTTAAAAATTATAGGTCAATATTAAGGTCCGATACCGTGCCGTTAGTTAACATAGAAAATTGTCTTCGTATTTTCTTGTTTTAATGCACTATTTAAAATATACATAGTGTACCCCCTAATTGACCTATAATTATTTCCTGTTGTAGGGTACACTATTTCCCTGTAATATAATACCTGGTCTAATTGAAATATTATGGTTCCATATTAAGGTCTGATATCGCGCCTTGCGTTAGTTAACCATTGAAAGATGTCTTTGAATTTTTAAAGCATTTTAGAACGCTTATTTCTTCATTTTAAGCTTCTCAGAACACTCTATTTCGCATAGGCATACATAGTAGACTTTAGGGTCACGCTGTGTACCACCTAATTGACCTATGATTATTTCCTGTGGTAAGGTACACTATTACCCTGTAATATAATACGTGGTGCAATTTAAAAATTATAGGTCAATAATAAGGTCCGATACCGTGCCGTTAGTTAAAATAGAAAAGTGTCTTCGTATTTCCTTGTTTTAATGCACTATTTAAAATATACATAGTGTACCCCCTAAATGACCTATAATTATTTCCTGTGGTAGGGTACACTATTACCCTGTAATATAATACCTGGTCCAATTTAAATATTATGGGTCAATATTAAGGTCTGATATTGCGCCTAGCGTTAGTTAAACATTGAAAGATGTCTTTGAATTTTTAAAGCATTTTAGAACGCTTATTTCTTCATTTTAAGCTTCTCAGAACACTCTATTTCGCAGGGGCATACATAGAGAACTTTAGGGTCACGCTGTGTACTCCCTAATTGACCTATAATTATTTCTTGTGGTAGGGTACACTATTACCCTATAATATAATACGTGGTCCAATTTAAAAATTATAGGTCAATATTAAGGTCCGATACCGGGCCGTTAGTTAACATAGAAAAGTGTCTTCGTATTTCCTTGTTTTAATACACTATTTAAAATATACATAGTGTACCCCTTAATTGACCTATAATTATTTCCTGTGACAGGGTACACTATTACCCTGTAATATAATACCTAGTCCAATTTAAATATTATGGGTCAATATTAAGGTCTGATATTGCGCCTAGCGTTAGTTAACCATTGAAAGATGTCTTTGAATTTTTAAAGCATTTTAGAACGCTTATTTCTTCATTTTAAGCTTCTCAGAACACTCTATTTCGCAGAGGCATACATAGAGAACTTTAGGGTTACGCTGTGTACTCCCTAATTGACCTATAATTATTTCTTGTGGTAGGGTACACTATTACCCTATAATATAATACGTGGTCCAATTTAAAAATTATAGGTCAATATTAAGGTCCGATACCGGGCCGTTAGTTAACATAGAAATGTGTCTTCGTATTTCCTTGTTTTAATACACTATTTAAAATATACATAGTGTACCCCCTAATTGACCTATAATTATTTCCTGTGGCAGGGTACACTATTACCCTGTAATATAATACCTGGTCCAATTTAAATATTATGGGTCAATATTAAGGTCTGATATTGCGCCTAGCGTTAGTTAACCATTGAAAGATGTCTTTTAATTTTTAAAGCATTTTAGAACGCTTATTTCTTCATTTTAAGCTTCTCAGAACACTCTATTTCGCAGAGGCATACATAGTAAACTTTAGGGTCACGCTGTGTACCCCCTAATTGACCTATAATTATTTCCTGTGGTAGGATACACCATAACCCTGTAATATAATACGTGGTCCAATTTAAAAATTATAGGTCAATATTAAGTTCCGATACCGTGCCGTTAGTTAACATAGAAAAGTGTCTTCGAATTTCCTTGTTTTAATGCACTATTTAAAATATACATAGTGTACCCCCTAATTGACCTATAATTATTTCCTGTGGTAGGGTACACTATTACCCTGTGATATAATACCTGGTTCAAGTTAAATATTATGGGTCAATATTAAGGTCTGATATTGCGCCTTGCGTTAGTTAACCATTGAAAGATGTCTTTGAATTTTTAAAGCATTTTAGAACGCTTATTTCTTCATTTTAAGCATCTCAGAACACTCTATTTCGCATAGGCATACATAGTAAAATTTAGGGTCACGCTGTGTACCCCCTAAATGACGTATAATTATTTCCTGTGGTAGGGTACACTATTACCCTGTAATATAATACGTGGTCCAATTTAAAAATTATAGGTCAATATTAAGGTCCGATACCGTGCCGTTAGTTAACATAGAAAAATGTCTTTGAATTTTTAAAGCATTTTAGAACGCTTATTTCCTCATTTTAAGCTTCTCAGAACACTTTATTTCGCATAGGCATACATAGTAAACTTTAGGGTCACTCTGTGTACCCCCTAATTGACCTATAATTATTTCCTGTGGTAGGGTACACTATAACCCTGTAATATAATGCGTGGTCCAATTTAAAAATTATAGGTCAATATTAAGGTCCGATACCGTGCCGTTAGTTAACATAGAAAAGTGTCTTCGAATTTCCTTGTTTTAATGCACTATTTAAAATATACATAGTGTACCCCCTAATTGACCTATAATTATTTCCTGTGGCAGGGTACACTATTACCCTGTAATATAATACCTGGTCCAATTTAAATATTATGGGTCAATATTAAGGTCTGATATTGCGCCTAGCGTTAGTTAACCATTGAAAGATGTCTTTGAATTTTTAAAGCATTTTAGAACGCTTATTTCTTCATTTTAAGCTTCTCAGAACACTTTATTTCGCATAGGCATACATAGTAAACTTTAGGGTCACGCTGTGTACCCCCTAATTGACCTATAATTATTTCCTGTGGTAGGATACACCATAACCCTGTAATATAATACGTGGTCCAATCTAAAAATTATAGGTCAATATTAAGGTCCGATACCGGGCCGTTAGTTAACATAGAAAAGTGTCTTCGTATTTCCTTGTTTTAATACACTATTTAAAATATACATAGTGTACCCCCTAATTGACCTATAATTATTTCCTGTGACAGGGTACACTATTACCCTGTAATATAATACCTAGTCCAATTTAAATATTATGGGTCAATATTAAGGTCTGATATTGCGCCTAGCGTTAGTTAACCATTGAAAGATGTCTTTGAATTTTTAAAGCATTTTAGAACGCTTATTTCTTCATTTTAAGCTTCTCAGAACACTCTATTTCGCAGAGGCATACATAGAGAACTTTAGGGTTACGCTGTGTACTCCCTAATTGACCTATAATTATTTCTTGTGGTAGGGTACACTATTACCCTATAATATAATACGTGGTCCAATTTAAAAATTATAGGTCAATATTAAGGTCCGATACCGGGCCGTTAGTTAACATAGAAAAGTGTCTTCGTATTTCCTTGTTTTAATACACTATTTAAAATATACATAGTGTACCCCCTAATTGACCTATAATTATTTCCTGTGGCAGGGTACACTATTACCCTGTAATATAATACCTGGTCCAATTTAAATATTATGGGTCAATATTAAGGTCTGATATTGCGCCTAGCGTTAGTTAACCATTGAAAGATGTCTTTGAATTTTTAAAGCATTTTAGAACGCTTATTTCTTCATTTTAAGCTTCTCAGAACACTTTATTTCGCATAGGCATACATAGTAAACTTTAGGGTCACGCTGTGTACCCCCTAATTGACCTATAATTATTTCCTGTGGTAGGATACACCATAACCCTGTAATATAATACGTGGTCCAATTTAAAAATTATAGGTCAATATTAAGGTCCGATACTGGGCCGTTAGTTAACATAGAAATGTGTCTTCGTATTTCCTTGTTTTAATACACTATTTAAAATATACATAGTGTACCCCCTAATTGACCTATAATTATTTCCTGTGGCAGGGTACACTATTACCCTGTAATATAATACCTGGTCCAATTTAAATATTATGGGTCAATATTAAGGTCTGATATTGCGCCTAGCGTTAGTTAACCATTGAAAGATGTCTTTGAATTTTTAAAGCATTTTAGAACGCTTATTTCTTCATTTTAAGCTTCTCAGAACACTCTATTTTGCAGAGGCATACATAGTAAACTTTAGGGTCACGCTGTGTACCCCCTAATTGACCTATAATTATTTCCTGTGGTAGGATACACCATAACCCTGTAATATAATACGTGGTCCAATTTAAAAATTATAGGTCAATATTAAGTTCCGATACCGTGCCGTTAGTTAACATAGAAAAGTGTCTTCGAATTTCCTTGTTTTAATGCACTATTTAAAATATACATAGTGTACCCCCTAATTGACCTATAATTATTTCCTGTGGTAGGGTACACTAGTACCCTGTGATATAATACCTGGTTCAAGTTAAATATTATGGGTCAATATTAAGGTCTGATATTGCGCCTTGCGTTAGTTAACCATTGAAAGATGTCTTTGAATTTTTAAAGCATTTTAGAACGCTTATTTCTTCATTTTAAGCATCTCAGAACACTCTATTTCGCATAGGCATACATAGTAAAATTTAGGGTCACGCTGTGTACCCCCTAAATGACGTATAATTATTTCCTGTGGTAGGGTACACTATTACCCTGTAATATAATACGTGGTCCAATTTAAAAATTATAGGTCAATATTAAGGTCCGATACCGTGCCGTTAGTTAACATAGAAAAATGTCTTTGAATTTTTAAAGCATTTTAGAACGCTTATTTCCTCATTTTAAGCTTCTCAGAACACTTTATTTCGCATAGGCATACATAGTAAACTTTAGGGTCACTCTGTGTACCCCCTAATTGACCTATAATTATTTCCTGTGGTAGGGTACACTATAACCCTGTAATATAATGCGTGGTCCAATTTAAAAATTATAGGTCAATATTAAGGTCCGATACCGTGCCGTTAGTTAACATAGAAAAGTGTCTTCGAATTTCCTTGTTTTAATGCACTATTTAAAATATACATAGTGTACCCCCTAATTGACCTATAATTATTTCCTGTGGCAGGGTACACTATTACCCTGTAATATAATACCTGGACCAATTTAAATATTATGGGTCAATATTAAGGTCTGATATTGCGCCTAGCGTTAGTTAACCATTGAAAGATGTCTTTGAATTTTTAAAGCATTTTAGAACGCTTATTTCTTCATTTTAAGCTTCTCAGAACACTTTATTTCGCATAGGCATACATAGTAAACTTTAGGGTCACGCTGTGTACCCCCTAATTGACCTATAATTATTTTCTGTGGTAGGATACACCATAACCCTGTAATATAATACGTGGTCCAATTTAAAAATTATAGGTCAATATTAAGGTCCGATACCGGGCCGTTAGTTAACATAGAAAAGTGTCTTCGTATTTCCTTGTTTTAATACACTATTTAAAATATACATAGTGTACCCCCTAATTGACCTATAATTATTTCCTGTGGCAGGGTACACTATTACCCTGTAATATAATACCTGGTCCAATTTAAATATTATGGGTCAATATTAAGGTCTGATATTGCGCCTAGCGTTAGTTAACCATTGAAAGATGTCTTTGAATTTTTAAAGCATTTTAGAACGCTTATTTCTTCATTTTAAGCTTCTCAGAACACTCTATTTCGCAGAGGCATACATAGAGAACTTTAGGGTCACTCTGTGTACCCCGTAATTGACCTATAATTATTTCCTGTGGCAGGGTACACTATAACCCTGTAATATAATACGTGGTCCAATTTAAAAATTATAGGTCAATATTAAGGTCCGATACCGTGCCGTTAGTTAACATAGAAAAGTGTCTTCGTATTTTCTTGTTTTAATGCACTATTTAAAATATACATAGTGTACCCCCTAATTGACCTATAATTATTTCCTGTTTTAGGGTACACTATTTCCCTGTAATATAATACCTGGTCTAATTGAAATATTATGGTTCCATATTAAGGTCTGATATCGCGCCTTGCGTTAGTTAACCATTGAAAGATGTCTTTGAATTTTTAAAGCATTTTAGAACGCTTATTTCTTCATTTTAAGCTTCTCAGAACACTCTATTTCGCATAGGCATACATAGTAGACTTTAGGGTCACGCTGTGTACCACCTAATTGACCTATAATTATTTCCTGTGGTAAGGTACACTATTACCCTGTAATATAATACGTGGTACAATTTAAAAATTATAGGTCAATATTAAGGTCCGATACCGTGCCGTTAGTTAACATAGAAAAGTGTCTTCGTATTTCCTTGTTTTAATGCACTATTTAAAATATACATAGTGTACCCCCTAAATGACCTATAATTATTTCCTGTGGTAGGGTACACTATTACCCTGTAATATAATACCTGGTCCAATTTAAATATTATGGGTCAATATTAAGGTCTGATATTGCGCCTAGCGTTAGTTAAACATTGAAAGATGTCTTTGAATTTTTAAAGCATTTTAGAACGCTTATTTCTTCATTTTAAGCTTCTCAGAACACTCTATTTCGCATAGGCATACATAGAGAACTTTAGGGTTACGCTGTGTACTCCCTAATTGACCTATAATTATTTCTTGTGGTAGGGTACACTATTACCCTATAATATAATACGTGGTCCAATTTAAAAATTATAGGTCAATATTAAGGTCCGATACCGGGCCGTTAGTTAACATAGAAATGTGTCTTCGTATTTCCTTGTTTTAATACACTATTTAAAATATACATAGTGTACCCCCTAATTGACCTATAATTATTTCCTGTGGCAGGGTACACTATTACCCTGTAATATAATACCTGGTCCAATTTAAATATTATGGGTCAATATTAAGGTCTGATATTGCGCCTAGCGTTAGTTAACCATTGAAAGATGTCTTTGAATTTTTAAAGCATTTTAGAACGCTTATTTCTTCATTTTAAGCTTCTCAGAACACTCTATTTCGCAGAGGCATACATAGTAAACTTTAGGGTCACGCTGTGTACCCCCTAATTGACCTATAATTATTTCCTGTGGTAGGATACACCATAACCCTGTAATATAATACGTGGTCCAATTTAAAAATTATAGGTCAATATTAAGTTCCGATACCGTGCCGTTAGTTAACATAGAAAAGTGTCTTCGAATTTCCTTGTTTTAATGCACTATTTAAAATATACATAGTGTACCCCCTAATTGACCTATAATTATTTCCTGTGGTAGGGTACACTATTACCCTGTGATATAATACCTGGTTCAAGTTAAATATTATGGGTCAATATTAAGGTCTGATATTGCGCCTTGCGTTAGTTAACCATTGAAAGATGTCTTTGAATTTTTAAAGCATTTTAGAACGCTTATTTCTTCATTTTAAGCATCTCAGAACACTCTATTTCGCATAGGCATACATAGTAAAATTTAGGGTCACGCTGTGTACCCCCTAAATGACGTATAATTATTTCCTGTGGTAGGGTACACTATTACCCTGTAATATAATACGAGGTCCAATTTAAAAATTATAGGTCAATATTAAGGTCCGATACCGTGCCGTTAGTTAACATAGAAAAATGTCTTTGAATTTTTAAAGCATTTTAGAACGCTTATTTCCTCATTTTAAGCTTCTCAGAACACTTTATTTCGCATAGGCATACATAGTAAACTTTAGGGTCACGCTGTGTACTCCCTAATTGACCTATAGTTATTTCTTGTGGTAGGGTACACTATTACCCTATAATATAATACGTGGTCCAATTTAAAAATTATAGGTCAATATTAAGGTCCGATACCGGGCCGTTAGTTAACATAGAAAAGTGTCTTCGTATTTCCTTGTTTTAATACACTATTTAAAATATACATAGTGTACCCCCTAATTGACCTATAATTATTTCCTGTGGCAGGGTACACTATTACCCTGTAATATAATACCTGGTACAATTTAAATATTATGGGTCAATATTAAGGTCTGATATTGCGCCTAGCGTTAGTTAACCATTGAAAGATGTCTTTGAATTTTTAAAGCATTTTAGAACGCTTATTTCTTCATTTTAAGCTTCTCAGAACACTTTATTTCGCATAGGCATACATAGTAAACTTTAGGGTCACGCTGTGTACCCCCTAATTGACCTATAATTATTTCCTGTGGTAGGGTACACTATTACCCTGTAATATAATACGTGGTCCAATTTAAAAATTATAGGTCAATATTAAGGTCCGATACCGTGCCGTTAGTTAACATAGAAAAATGTCTTTGAATTTTTAAAGCATTTTAGAACGCTTATTTCCTCATTTTAAGCTTCTCAGAACACTTTATTTCGCATAGGCATACATAGTAAACTTTAGGGTCACGCTGTGTACTCCCTAATTGACCTATAGTTATTTCTTGTGGTAGGGTACACTATTACCCTATAATATAATACGTGGTCCAATTTAAAAATTATAGGTCAATATTAAGGTCCGATACCGGGCCGTTAGTTAACATAGAAAAGTGTCTTCGTATTTCCTTGTTTTAATACACTATTTAAAATATACATAGTGTACCCCCTAATTGACCTATAATTATTTCCTGTGGCAGGGTACACTATTACCCTGTAATATAATACCTGGTACAATTTAAATATTATGGGTCAATATTAAGGTCTGATATTGCGCCTAGCGTTAGTTAACCATTGAAAGATGTCTTTGAATTTTTAAAGCATTTTAGAACGCTTATTTCTTCATTTTAAGCTTCTCAGAACACTTTATTTCGCATAGGCATACATAGTAAACTTTAGGGTCACGCTGTGTACCCCCTAATTGACCTATAATTATTTCCTGTGGTAGGATACACCATAACCCTGTAATATAATACGTGGTCCAATTTAAAAATTATAGGTCAATATTAAGGTCCGATACCGGGCCGTTAGTTAACATAGAAATGTGTCTTCGTATTTCCTTGTTTTAATACACTATTTAAAATATACATAGTGTACCCCCTAATTGACCTATAATTATTTCCTGTGGCAGGGTACACTATTACCCTGTAATATAATACCTGGTCCAATTTAAATATTATGGGTCAATATTAAGGTCTGATATTGCGCCTAGCGTTAGTTAACCATTGGAAGATGTCTTTGAATTTTTAAAGCATTTTAGAACGCTTATTTCTTCATTTTAAGCATCTCAGAACACTCTATTTCGCATAGGCATACATAGTAAAATTTAGGGTCACGCTGTGTACCCCCTAAATGACCTATAATTATTTCCTGTGGTAGGGAACACTATTACCCTGTAATATAATACGTGGTCCAATTTAAAAATTATAGGTCAATATTAAGGTCCGATACCGTGCCGTTAGTTAACATAGAAAAATGTCTTTGAATTTTTAAAGCATTTTAGAACGCTTATTTCCTCATTTTAAGCTTCTCAGAACACTTTATTTCGCATAGGCATACATAGTAAACTTTAGGGTCACTCTGTGTACCCCCTAATTGACCTATAATTATTTCCTGTTTTAGGGTACACTATAACCCTGTAATATAATACGTGGTCCAATTAAAAATTATAGGTCAATATTAAGGTCCGATACCGTGCCGTTAGTTAACATAGAAAAGTGTCTTCGAATTTCCTTGTTTTAATGCACTATTTAAAATATACATAGTGTACCCCCTAATTGACCTATAATTATTTCCTGTGGCAGGGTACACTATTACCCTGTAATATAATACCTGGTCCAATTTAAATATTATGGGTCAATATTAAGGTCTGATATTGCGCCTAGCGTTAGTTAACCATTGAAAGATGTCTTTGAATTTTTAAAGCATTTTAGAACGCTTATTTCTTCATTTTAAGCTTCTCAGAACACTTTATTTCGCATAGGCATACATAGTAAACTTTAGGGTCACGCTGTGTACCCCCTAATTGACCTATAATTATTTCCTGTGGTAGGATACACCATAACCCTGTAATATAATACGTGGTCCAATTTAAAAATTATAGGTCAATATTAAGGTCCGATACCGGGCAGTTAGTTAACATAGAAAAGTGTCTTCGTATTTCCTTGTTTTAATACACTATTTAAAATATACATAGTGTACCCCCTAATTGACCTATAATTATTTCCTGTGGCAGGGTACACTATTACCCTGTAATATAATACCTGGTCCAATTTAAATATTATGGGTCAATATTAAGGTCTGATATTGCGCCTAGCGTTAGTTAACCATTGAAAGATGTCTTTGAATTTTTAAAGCATTTTAGAACGCTTATTTCTTCATTTTAAGCTTCTCAGAACACTCTATTTCGCAGAGGCATACATAGAGAACTTTAGGGTCACGCTGTGTACTCCCTAATTGACCTATAGTTATTTCTTGTGGTAGGGTACACTATTACCCTATAATATAATACGTGGTCCAATTTAAAAATTATAGGTCAATATTAAGGTCCGATACCGGGCCGTTAGTTAACATAGAAAAGTGTCTTCGTATTTCCTTGTTTTAATACACTATTTAAAATATACATAGTGTACCCCCTAATTGACCTATAATTATTTCCTGTGGCAGGGTACACTATTACCCTGTAATATAATACCTGGTCCAATTTAAATATTATGGGTCAATATTAAGGTCTGATATTGCGCCTAGCGTTAGTTAACCATTGAAAGATGTCTTTGAATTTTTAAAGCATTTTAGAACGCTTATTTCTTCATTTTAAGCTTCTCAGAACACTTTATTTCGCATAGGCATACATAGTAAACTTTAGGGTCACGCTGTGTACCCCCTAATTGACCTATAATTATTTCCTGTGGTAGGATACACCATAACCCTGTAATATAATACGTGGTCCAATTTAAAAATTATAGGTCAATATTAAGGTCCGATACCGGGCCGTTAGTTAACATAGAAATGTGTCTTCGTATTTCCTTGTTTTAATACACTATTTAAAATATACATAGTGTACCCCCTAATTGACCTATAATTATTTCCTGTGGCAGGGTACACTATTACCCTGTAATATAATACCTTTTCCAATTTAAATATTATGGGTCAATATTAAGGTCTGATATTGCGCCTAGCGTTAGTTAACCTTTGAAAGATGTCTTTGAATTTTTAAAGCATTTTAGAACGCTTATTTCTTCATTTTAAGCATCTCAGAACACTCTATTTCGCATAGGCATACATAGTAAAATTTAGGGTCACGCTGTGTACCCCCTAAATGACCTATAATTATTTCCTGTGGTAGGGTACACTATTACCCTGTAATATAATACGTGGTCCAATTTAAAAATTATAGGTCAATATTAAGGTCCGATACCGTGCCGTTAGTTAACATAGAAAAATGTCTTTGAATTTTTAAAGCATTTTAGAACGCTTATTTCCTCATTTTAAGCTTCTCAGAACACTTTATTTCGCATAGGCATACATAGTAAACTTTAGGGTCACTCTGTGTACCCCCTAATTGACCTATAATTATTTCCTGTGGTAGGGTACACTATAACCCTGTAATATAATACGTGGTCCAGTTAAAAATTATAGGTCAATATTAAGGTCCGATACCGTGCCGTTAGTTAACATAGAAAAGTGTCTTCGAATTTCCTTGTTTTAATGCACTATTTAAAATATACATAGTGTACCCCCTAATTGACCTATAATTATTTCCTGTGGTAGGGTACACTATTACCCTGTGATATAATACCTGGTTCAAGTTAAATATTATGGGTCAATATTAAGGTCTGATATTGCGCCTTGCGTTAGTTAACCATTGAAAGATGTCTTTGAATTTTTAAAGCATTTTAGAACGCTTATTTCTTCATTTTAAGCATCTCAGAACACTCTATTTCGCATAGGCATACATAGTAAAATTTAGGGTCACGCTGTGTACCCCCTAAATGACCTATAAGTATTTCCTGTGGTAGGGTACACTATTACCCTGTAATATAATACGTGGTCCAATTTAAAAATTATAGGTCAATATTAAGGTCCGATACCGTGCCGTTAGTTAACATAGAAAAATGTGTTTGAATTTTTAAAGCATTTTAGAACGCTTATTTCCTCATATTAAGCTTCTCAGAACACTTTATTTCGCATAGGCATACATAGTAAACTTTAGGGTCACTCTGTGTACCCCCTAATTGACCTATAATTATTTCCTGTGGCAGGGTACACTATAACCCTGTAATATAATACGTGGTCCAATTTAAAAATTATAGGTCAATATTAAGGTCCGATACCGTGCCGTTAGTTAACATAGAAAAGTGTCTTCGTATTTTCTTGTTTTAATGCACTATTTAAAATATACATAGTGTACCCCCTAATTGACCTATAATTATTTCCTGTTGTAGGGTACACTATTTCCCTGTAATATAATACCAGGTCTAATTGAAATATTATGGTTCCATATTAAGGTCTGATATCGCGCCTTGCGTTAGTTAACCATTGAAAGATGTCTTTGAATTTTTAAAGCATTTTAGAACGCTTATTTCTTTATTTTAAGCTTCTCAGGACACTCTATTTCGCATAGGCATACATAGTAGACTTTAGGGTCACGCTGTGTACCACCTAATTGACCTATAATTATTTCCTGTGGTAAGGTACACTATTACCCTGTAATATAATACGTGGTACAATTTAAAAATTATAGGTCAATATTAAGGTCCGATACCGTGCCGTTAGTTAACATAGAAAAGTGTCTTCGTATTTCCTTGTTTTAATGCACTATTTAAAATATACATAGTGTACCCCCTAAATGACCTATAATTATTTCCTGTGGTAGGGTACACTAATACCCTGTAATATAATAGGTGGTCCAATTTAAAAATTATAGGTCAATATTAAGGTCCGATACCGTGCCGTTAGTTAACGTAGAAAAATGTCTTTGAATTTTTAAAGCATTTTAGAACGCTTATTTCCTCATCTTAAGCTTCTCAGAACACTTTATTTCGCATAGGCATACATAGTAAACTTTAGGGTCACTCTGTGTACCCCCTAATTGACCTATAATTATTTCCTGTGGTAGGGTACACTATAACCCTGTAATATAATACGTGGTCCAATTTAAAAATTATAGGTCAATATTAAGGTCCGATACCGTGCCGTTAGTTAACATAGAAAATTGTCTTCGTATTTTCTTGTTTTAATGCACTATTTAAAATATACATAGTGTACCCCCTAATTGACCTATAATTATTTCCTGTTGTAGGGTACACTATTTCCCTGTAATATAATACCTGGTCTAATTGAAATATTATGGTTCCATATTAAGGTCTGATATCGCGCCTTGCGTTAGTTAACCATTGAAAGATGTCTTTGAATTTTTAAAGCATTTTAGAACGCTTATTTCTTCATTTTAAGCTTCTCAGAACACTCTATTTCGCATAGGCATACATAGTAGACTTTAGGGTCACGCTGTGTACCACCTAATTGACCTATAAATATTTCCTGTGGTAAGGTACACTATTTCCCTGTAATATAATACGTGGTACAATTTAAAAATTATAGGTCAATATTAAGGTCCGATACCGTGCCGTTAGTTAAAATAGAAAAGTGTCTTCGTATTTCCTTGTTTTAATGCACTATTTAAAATATACATAGTGTACCCCCTAAATGACCTATAATTATTTCCTGTGGTAGGGTACACTATTACCCTGTAATATAATACCTGGTCCAATTTAAATATTATGGGTCAATATTAAGGTCTGATATTGCGCCTAGCGTTAGTTAAACATTGAAAGATGTCTTTGAATTTTTAAAGCATTTTAGAACGCTTATTTCTTCATTTTAAGCTTCTCAGAACACTCTATTTCGCAGAGGCATACATAGAGAACTTTAGGGTCACGCTGTGTACTCCCTAATTGACCTATAATTATTTCTTGTGGTAGGGAACACTATTACCCTATAATATAATACGTTGTCCAATTTAAAAATTATAGGTCACTATTAAGGTCCGATACCGGGCCGTTAGTTAACATAGAAAAGTGTCTTCGTATTTCCTTGTTTTAATGCACTATTTAAAATATACATAGTGTACCCCCTAATTGACCTATAATTATTTCCTGTTGTAGGGTACACTATTTCCCTGTAATATAATACATGGTCTAATTGAAATATTATGGTTCCATATTAAGGTCTGATATCGCGCCTTGCGTTAGTTAACCATTGAAAGATGTCTTTGAATTTTTAAAGCATTTTAGAACGCTTATTTCTTCATTTTAAGCTTCTCAGAACACTCTATTTCGCATAGGCATACATAGTAGACTTTAGGGTCACGCTGTGTACCACCTAATTGACCTATAATTATTTCCTGTGGTAAGGTACACGATTACCCTGTAATATAATACGTGGTACAATTTAAAAATTATAGGTCAATATTAAGGTCCGATACCGTGCCGTTAGTTAACATAGAAAAGTGTCTTCGTATTTCCTTGTTTTAATGCACTATTTAAAATATACATAGTGTACCCCCTAAATGACCTATAATTATTTCCTGTGGTAGGGTACACTAATACCCTGTAATATAATAGGTGGTCCAATTTAAAAATTATAGGTCAATATTAAGGTCCGATACCGTGCCGTTAGTTAACATAGAAAAATGTCTTTGAATTTTTAAAGCATTTTAGAACGCTTATTTCCTCATCTTAAGCTTCTCAGAACACTTTATTTCGCATAGGCATACATAGTAAACTTTAGGGTCACTCTGTGTACCCCCTAATTGACCTATAATTATTTCCTGTGGTAGGGTACACTATAACCCTGTAATATAATACGTGGTCCAATTTAAAAATTATAGGTCAGTATTAAGGTCCGATACCGTGCCGTTAGTTAACATAGAAAATTGTCTTCGTATTTTCTTGTTTTAATGCACTATTTAAAATATACATAGTGTACCCCCTAATTGACCTATAATTATTTCCTGTTGTAGGGTACACTATTTCCCAGTAATATAATACCTGGTCTAATTGAAATATTATGGTTCCATATTAAGGTCTGATATCGCGCCTTGCGTTAGTTAACCATTGAAAGATGTCTTTGAATTTTTAAAGCATTTTAGAACGCTTATTTCTTCATTTTAAGCTTCTCAGAACACTCTATTTCGCATAGGCATACATAGTAGACTTTAGGGTCACGCTGTGTACCACCTAATTGACCTATAATTATTTCCTGTGGTAAGGTACACTATTACCCTGTAATATAATACGTGGTACAATTTAAAAATTATAGGTCAATATTAAGGTCCGATACCGTGCCGTTAGTTAAAATAGAAAAGTGTCTTCGTATTTCCTTGTTTTAATGCACTATTTAAAATATACATAGTGTACCCCCTAAATGACCTATAATTATTTCCTGTGGTAGGGTACACTATTACCCTGTAATATAATACCTGGTCCAATTTAAATATTATGGGTCAATATTAAGGTCTGATATTGCGCCTAGCGTTAGTTAAACATTGAAAGATGTCTTTGAATTTTTAAAGCATTTTAGAACGCTTATTTCTTCATTTTAAGCTTCTCAGAACACTCTATTTCGCAGAGGCATACATAGAGAACTTTAGGGTCACGCTGTGTACTCCCTAATTGACCTATAATTATTTCTTGTGGTAGGGAACACTATTACCCTATAATATAATACGTTGTCCAATTTAAAAATTATAGGTCACTATTAAGGTCCGATACCGGGCCGTTAGTTAACATAGAAAAGTGTCTTCGTATTTCCTTGTTTTAATACACTATTTAAAATATACATAGTGTACCCCCTAATTGACCTATAATTATTTCCTGTGGCAGGGTACACTATTACCCTGTAATATAATACCTGGTCCAATTTAAATATTATGGGTCAATATTAAGGTCTGATATTGCGCCTAGCGTTAGTTAACCATTGAAAGATGTCTTTGAATTTTTAAAGCATTTTAGAACGCTTATTTCCTCATTTTAAGCTTCTCAGAACACTTTATTTCGCATAGGCATACATAGTAAACTTTAGGGTCACTCTGTGTACCCCCTAATTGACCTATAATTATTTCCTGTGGCAGGGTACACTATAACCCTGTAATATAATACGTGGTCCAATTTAAAAATTATAGGTCAATATTAAGGTCCGATACCGTGCCGTTAGTTAACATAGAAAAGTGTCTTCGTATTTTCTTGTTTTAATGCACTATTTAAAATATACATAGTGTACCCCCTAATTGACCTATAATTATTTCCTGTTGTAGGGTACACTATTTCCCTGTAATATAATACATGGTCTAATTGAAATATTATGGTTCCATATTAAGGTCTGATATCGCGCCTTGCGTTAGTTAACCATTGAAAGATGTCTTTGAATTTTTAAAGCATTTTAGAACGCTTATTTCTTCATTTTAAGCTTCTCAGAACACTCTATTTCGCATAGGCATACATAGTAGACTTTAGGGTCACGCTGTGTACCACCTAATTGACCTATAATTATTTCCTGTGGTAAGGTACACTATTACCCTGTAATATAATACGTGGTACAATTTAAAAATTATAGGTCAATATTAAGGTCCGATACCGTGCCGTTAGTTAACATAGAAAAGTGTCTTCGTATTTCCTTGTTTTAATGCACTATTTAAAATATACATAGTGTACCCCCTAAATGACCTATAATTATTTCCTGTGGTAGGGTACACTAATACCCTGTAATATAATAGGTGGTCCAATTTAAAAATTATAGGTCAATATTAAGGTCCGATACCGTGCCGTTAGTTAACATAGAAAAATGTCTTTGAATTTTTAAAGCATTTTAGAACGCTTATTTCCTCATCTTAAGCTTCTCAGAACACTTTATTTCGCATAGGCATACATAGTAAACTTTAGGGTGACTCTGTGTACCCCCTAATTGACCTATAATTATTTCCTGTGGTAGGGTACACTATAACCCTGTAATATAATACGTGGTCCAATTTAAAAATTATAGGTCAATATTAAGGTCCGATACCGTGCCGTTAGTTAACATAGAAAATTGTCTTCGTATTTTCTTGTTTTAATGCACTATTTAAAATATACATAGTGTACCCCCTAATTGACCTATAATTATTTCCTGTTGTAGGGTACACTATTTCCCTGTAATATAATACCTGGTCTAATTGAAATATTATGGTTCCATATTAAGGTCTGATATCGCGCCTTGCGTTAGTTAACCATTGAAAGATGTCTTTGAATTTTTAAAGCATTTTAGAACGCTTATTTCTTCATTTTAAGCTTCTCAGAACACTCTATTTCGCATAGGCATACATAGAGAACTTTAGGGTCACGCTGTGTACTCCCTAATTGACCTATAATTATTTCTTGTGGTAGGGAACACTATTACCCTATAATATAATACGTTGTCCAATTTAAAAATTATAGGTCACTATTAAGGTCCGATACCGGGCCGTTAGTTAACATAGAAAAGTGTCTTCGTATTTCCTTGTTTTAATGCACTATTTAAAATATACATAGTGTACCCCCTAATTGACCTATAATTATTTCCTGTTGTAGGGTACACTATTTCCCTGTAATATAATACATGGTCTAATTGAAATATTATGGTTCCATATTAAGGTCTGATATCGCGCCTTGCGTTAGTTAACCATTGAAAGATGTCTTTGAATTTTTAAAACATTTTAGAACGCTTATTTCTTCATTTTAAGCTTCTCAGAACACTCTATTTCGCATAGGCATACATAGTAGACTTTAGGGTCACGCTGTGTACCACCTAATTGACCTATAATTATTTCCTGTGGTAAGGTACACGATTACCCTGTAATATAATACGTGGTACAATTTAAAAATTATAGGTCAATATTAAGGTCCGATACCGTTCCGTTAGTTAACATAGAAAAGTGTCTTCGTATTTCCTTGTTTTAATGCACTATTTAAAATATACATAGTGTACCCCCTAAATGACCTATAATTATTTCCTGTGGTAGGGTACACTAATACCCTGTAATATAATAGGTGGTCCAATTTAAAAATTATAGGTCAATATTAAGGTCCGATACCGTGCCGTTAGTTAACATAGAAAAATGTCTTTGAATTTTTAAAGCATTTTAGAACGCTTATTTCCTCATCTTAAGCTTCTCAGAACACTTTATTTCGCATAGGCATACATAGTAAACTTTAGGGTCACTCTGTGTACCCCCTAATTGACCTATAATTATTTCCTGTGGTAGGGTACACTATAACCCTGTAATATAATACGTGGTCCAATTTAAAAATTATAGGTCAATATTAAGGTCCGATACCGTGCCGTTAGTTAACATAGAAAATTGTCTTCGTATTTTCTTGTTTTAATGCACTATTTAAAATATACATAGTGTACCCCCTAATTGACCTATAATTATTTCCTGTTGTAGGGTACACTATTTCCCTGTAATATAATACCTGGTCTAATTGAAATATTATGGTTCCATATTAAGGTCTGATATCGCGCCTTGCGTTAGTTAACCATTGAAAGATGTCTTTGAATTTTTAAAGCATTTTAGAACGCTTATTTCTTCATTTTAAGCTTCTCAGAACACTCTATTTCGCATAGGCATACATAGTAGACTTTAGGGTCACGCTGTGTACCACCTAATTGACCTATAATTATTTCCTGTGGTAAGGTACACTATTACCCTGTAATATAATACGTGGTACAATTTAAAAATTATAGGTCAATATTAAGGTCCGATACCGTGCCGTTAGTTAAAATAGAAAAGTGTCTTCGTATTTCCTTGTTTTAATGCACTATTTAAAATATACATAGTGTACCCCCTAAATGACCTATAATTATTTCCTGTGGTAGGGTACACTATTACCCTGTAATATAATACCTGGTCCAATTTAAATATTATGGGTCAATATTAAGGTCTGATATTGCGCCTAGCGTTAGTTAAACATTGAAAGATGTCTTTGAATTTTTAAAGCATTTTAGAACGCTTATTTCTTCATTTTAAGCTTCTCAGAACACTCTATTTCGCAGAGGCATACATAGAGAACTTTAGGGTCACGCTGTGTACTCCCTAATTGACCTATAATTATTTCTTGTGGTAGGGAACACTATTACCCTATAATATAATACGTTGTCCAATTTAAAAATTATAGGTCACTATTAAGGTCCGATACCGGGCCGTTAGTTAACATAGAAAAGTGTCTTCGTATTTCCTTGTTTTAATACACTATTTAAAATATACATAGTGTACCCCCTAATTGACCTATAATTATTTCCTGTGGCAGGGTACACTATTACCCTGTAATATAATACCTGGTCCAATTTAAATATTATGGGTCAATATTAAGGTCTGATATTGCGCCTAGCGTTAGTTAACCATTGAAAGATGTCTTTGAATTTTTAAAGCATTTTAGAACGCTTATTTCCTCATTTTAAGCTTCTCAGAACACTTTATTTCGCATAGGCATACATAGTAAACTTTAGGGTCACTCTGTGTACCCCCTAATTGACCTATAATTATTTCCTGTGGCAGGGTACACTATAACCCTGTAATATAATACGTGGTCCAATTTAAAAATTATAGGTCAATATTAAGGTCCGATACCGTGCCGTTAGTTAACATAGAAAAGTGTCTTCGTATTTTCTTGTTTTAATGCACTATTTAAAATATACATAGTGTACCCCCTAATTGACCTATAATTATTTCCTGTTGTAGGGTACACTATTTCCCTGTAATATAATACATGGTCTAATTGAAATATTATGGTTCCATATTAAGGTCTGATATCGCGCCTTGCGTTAGTTAACCATTGAAAGATGTCTTTGAATTTTTAAAGCATTTTAGAACGCTTATTTCTTCATTTTAAGCTTCTCAGAACACTCTATTTCGCATAGGCATACATAGTAGACTTTAGGGTCACGCTGTGTACCACCTAATTGACCTATAATTATTTCCTGTGGTAAGGTACACTATTACCCTGTAATATAATACGTGGTACAATTTAAAAATTATAGGTCAATATTAAGGTCCGATACCGTGCCGTTAGTTAACATAGAAAAGTGTCTTCGTATTTCCTTGTTTTAATGCACTATTTAAAATATACATAGTGTACCCCCTAAATGACCTATAATTATTTCCTGTGGTAGGGTACACTAATACCCTGTAATATAATAGGTGGTCCAATTTAAAAATTATAGGTCAATATTAAGGTCCGATACCGTGCCGTTAGTTAACATAGAAAAATGTCTTTGAATTTTTAAAGCATTTTAGAACGCTTATTTCCTCATCTTAAGCTTCTCAGAACACTTTATTTCGCATAGGCATACATAGTAAACTTTAGGGTCACTCTGTGTACCCCCTAATTGACCTATAATTATTTCCTGTGGTAGGGTACACTATAACCCTGTAATATAATACGTGGTCCAATTTAAAAATTATAGGTCAATATTAAGGTCCGATACCGTGCCGTTAGTTAACATAGAAAATTGTCTTCGTATTTTCTTGTTTTAATGCACTATTTAAAATATACATAGTGTACCCCCTAATTGACCTATAATTATTTCCTGTTGTAGGGTACACTATTTCCCTGTAATATAATACCTGGTCTAATTGAAATATTATGGTTCCATATTAAGGTCTGATATCGCGCCTTGCGTTAGTTAACCATTGAAAGATGTCTTTGAATTTTTAAAGCATTTTAGAACGCTTATTTCTTCATTTTAAGCTTCTCAGAACACTCTATTTCGCATAGGCATACATAGTAGACTTTAGGGTCACGCTGTGTACCACCTAATTGACCTATAATTATTTCCTGTGGTAAGGTACACTATTACCCTGTAATATAATACGTGGTGCAATTTAAAAATTATAGGTCAATAATAAGGTCCGATACCGTGCCGTTAGTTAAAATAGAAAAGTGTCTTCGTATTTCCTTGTTTTAATGCACTATTTAAAATATACATAGTGTACCCCCTAAATGACCTATAATTATTTCCTGTGGTAGGGTACACTATTACCCTGTAATATAATACCTGGTCCAATTTAAATATTATGGGTCAATATTAAGGTCTGATATTGCGCCTAGCGTTAGTTAAACATTGAAAGATGTCTTTGAATTTTTAAAGCATTTTAGAACGCTTATTTCTTCATTTTAAGCTTCTCAGAACACTCTATTTCGCAGAGGCATACATAGAGAACTTTAGGGTCACGCTGTGTACTCCCTAATTGACCTATAATTATTTCTTGTGGTAGGGTACACTATTACCCTATAATATAATACGTGGTCCAATTTAAAAATTATAGGTCAATATTAAGGTCCGATACCGGGCCGTTAGTTAACATAGAAAAGTGTCTTCGTATTTCCTTGTTTTAATACACTATTTAAAATATACATAGTGTACCCCCTAATTGACCTATAATTATTTCCTGTGACAGGGTACACTATTACCCTGTAATATAATACCTAGTCCAATTTAAATATTATGGGTCAATATTAAGGTCTGATATTGCGCCTAGCGTTAGTTAACCATTGAAAGATGTCTTTGAATTTTTAAAGCATTTTAGAACGCTTATTTCTTCATTTTAAGCTTCTCAGAACACTCTATTTCGCAGAGGCATACATAGAGAACTTTAGGGTTACGCTGTGTACTCCCTAATTGACCTATAATTATTTCTTGTGGTAGGGTACACTATTACCCTATAATATAATACGTGGTCCAATTTAAAAATTATAGGTCAATATTAAGGTCCGATACCGGGCCGTTAGTTAACATAGAAAAGTGTCTTCGTATTTCCTTGTTTTAATACACTATTTAAAATATACATAGTGTACCCCCTAATTGACCTATAATTATTTCCTGTGGCAGGGTACACTATTACCCTGTAATATAATACCTGGTCCACTTTAAATATTATGGGTCAATATTAAGGTCTGATATTGCGCCTAGCGTTAGTTAACCATTGAAAGATGTCTTTGAATTTTTAAAGCATTTTAGAACGCTTATTTCTTCATTTTAAGCTTCTCAGAACACTTTATTTCGCATAGGCATACATAGTAAACTTTAGGGTCACGCTGTGTACCCCCTAATTGACCTATAATTATTTCCTGTGGTAGGATACACCATAACCCTGTAATATAATACGTGGTCCAATTTAAAAATTATAGGTCAATATTAAGGTCCGATACCGGGCCGTTAGTTAACATAGAAATGTGTCTTCGTATTTCCTTGTTTTAATACACTATTTAAAATATACATAGTGTACCCCCTAATTGACCTATAATTATTTCCTGTGGCAGGGTACACTATTACCCTGTAATATAATACCTAGTCCAATTTAAATATTATGGGTCAATATTAAGGTCTGATATTGCGCCTAGCGTTAGTTAACCATTGAAAGATGTCTTTGAATTTTTAAAGCATTTTAGAACGCTTATTTCTTCATTTTAAGCTTCTCAGAACACTCTATTTCGCAGAGGCATACATAGTAAACTTTAGGGTCACGCTGTGTACCCCCTAAATGACCTATAATTATTTCCTGTGGTAGGATACACCATAACCCTGTAATATAATACGTGGTCCAATTTAAAAATTATAGGTCAATATTAAGTTCCGATACCGTGCCGTTAGTTAACATAGAAAAGTGTCTTCGAATTTCCTTGTTTTAATGCACTATTTAAAATATACATAGTGTACCCCCTAATTGACCTATAATTATTTCCTGTGGTAGGGTACACTATTACCCTGTGATATAATACCTGGTTCAAGTTAAATATTATGGGTCAATATTAAGGTCTGATATTGCGCCTTGCGTTAGTTAACCATTGAAAGATGTCTTTGAATTTTTAAAGCATTTTAGAACGCTTATTTCTTCATTTTAAGCATCTCAGAACACTCTATTTCGCATAGGCATACATAGTAAAATTTAGGGTCACGCTGTGTACCCCCTAAATGACGTATAATTATTTCCTGTGGTAGGGTACACTATTACCCTGTAATATAATACGTGGTCCAATTTAAAAATTATAGGTCAATATTAAGGTCCGATACCGTGCCGTTAGTTAACATAGAAAAATGTCTTTGAATTTTTAAAGCATTTTAGAACGCTTATTTCTTCATTTTAAGCTTCTCAGAACACTTTATTTCGCATAGGCATACATAGTAAACTTTAGGGTCACGCTGTGTACCCCCTAATTGACCTATAATTATTTCCTGTGGTAGGATACACCATAACCCTGTAATATAATACGTGGTCCAATTTAAAAATTATAGGTCAATATTAAGGTCCGATACCGGGCCGTTAGTTAACATAGAAATGTGTCTTCGTATTTCCTTGTTTTAATACACTATTTAAAATATACATAGTGTACCCCCTAATTGACCTATAATTATTTCCTGTGGCAGGGTACACTATTACCCTGTAATATAATACCTAGTCCAATTTAAATATTATGGGTCAATATTAAGGTCTGATATTGCGCCTAGCGTTAGTTAACCATTGAAAGATGTCTTTGAATTTTTAAAGCATTTTAGAACGCTTATTTCTTCATTTTAAGCTTCTCAGAACACTCTATTTCGCAGAGGCATACATAGTAAACTTTAGGGTCACGCTGTGTACCCCCTAAATGACCTATAATTATTTCCTGTGGTAGGATACACCATAACCCTGTAATATAATACGTGGTCCAATTTAAAAATTATAGGTCAATATTAAGTTCCGATACCGTGCCGTTAGTTAACATAGAAAAGTGTCTTCGAATTTCCTTGTTTTAATGCACTATTTAAAATATACATAGTGTACCCCCTAATTGACCTATAATTATTTCCTGTGGTAGGGTACACTATTACCCTGTGATATAATACCTGGTTCAAGTTAAATATTATGGGTCAATATTAAGGTCTGATATTGCGCCTTGCGTTAGTTAACCATTGAAAGATGTCTTTGAATTTTTAAAGCATTTTAGAACGCTTATTTCTTCATTTTAAGCATCTCAGAACACTCTATTTCGCATAGGCATACATAGTAAAATTTAGGGTCACGCTGTGTACCCCCTAAATGACGTATAATTATTTCCTGTGGTAGGGTACACTATTACCCTGTAATATAATACGTGGTCCAATTTAAAAATTATAGGTCAATATTAAGGTCCGATACCGTGCCGTTAGTTAACATAGAAAAATGTCTTTGAATTTTTAAAGCATTTTAGAACGCTTATTTCCTCATTTTAAGCTTCTCAGAACACTTTATTTCGCATAGGCATACATAGTAAACTTTAGGGTCACTCTGTGTACCCCCTAATTGACCTATAATTATTTCCTGTGGTAGGGTACACTATAACCCTGTAATATAATGCGTGGTCCAATTTAAAAATTATAGGTCAATATTAAGGTCCGATACCGTGCCGTTAGTTAACATAGAAAAGTGTCTTCGAATTTCCTTGTTTTAATGCACTATTTAAAATATACATAGTGTACCCCCTAATTGACCTATAATTATTTCCTGTGGCAGGGTACACTATTACCCTGTAATATAATACCTGGTCCAATTTAAATAATATGGGTCAATATTAAGGTCTGATATTGCGCCTAGCGTTAGTTAACCATTGAAAGATGTCTTTGAATTTTTAAAGCATTTTAGAACGCTTATTTCTTCATTTTAAGCTTCTCAGAACACTTTATTTCGCATAGGCATACATAGTAAACTTTAGGGTCACGCTGTGTACCCCCTAATTGACCAATAATTATTTCCTGTGGTAGGATACACCATAACCCTGTAATATAATACGTGGTCCAATTTAAAAATTATAGGTCAATATTAAGGTCCGATACCGAGCCGTTAGTTAACATAGAAAAGTGTCTTCGTATTTCCTTGTTTTAATACACTATTTAAAATATACATAGTGTACCCCCTAATTGACCTATAATTATTTCCTGTGGCAGGGTACACTATTACCCTGTAATATAATACCTGGTCCAATTTAAATATTATGGGTCAATATTAAGGTCTGATATTGCGCCTAGCGTTAGTTAACCATTGAAAGATGTCTTTGAATTTTTAAAGCATTTTAGAACGCTTATTTCTTCATTTTAAGCTTCTCAGAACACTCTATTTCGCAGAGGCATACATAGAGAACTTTAGGGTCACGCTGTGTACTCCCTAATTGACCTATAGTTATTTCTTGTGGTAGGGTACACTATTACCCTATAATATAATACGTGGTCCAATTTAAAAATTATAGGTCAATATTAAGGTCCGATACCGGGCCGTTAGTTAACATAGAAAAGTGTCTTCGTATTTCCTTGTTTTAATACACTATTTAAAATATACATAGTGTACCCCCTAATTGACCTATAATTATTTCCTGTGGCAGGGTACACTATTACCCTGTAATATAATACCTGGTCCAATTTAAATATTATGGGTCAATATTAAGGTCTGATATTGCGCCTAGCGTTAGTTAACCATTGAAAGATGTCTTTGAATTTTTAAAGCATTTTAGAACGCTTATTTCTTCATTTTAAGCTTCTCAGAACACTTTATTTCGCATAGGCATACATAGTAAACTTTAGGGTCAAGCTGTGTACCCCCTAATTGACCTATAATTATTTCCTGTGGTAGGATACACCATAACCCTGTAATATAATACGTGGTCCAATTTAAAAATTATAGGTCAATATTAAGGACCGTTACCGGGCCGTTAGTTAACATAGAAATGTGTCTTCGTATTTCCTTGTTTTAATACACTATTTAAAATATACATAGTGTACCCCCTAATTGACCTATAATTATTTCCTGTGGCAGGGTACACTATTACCCTGTAATATAATACCTGGTCCAATTTAAATATTATGGGTCAATATTAAGGTCTGATATTGCGCCTAGCGTTAGTTAACCATTGAAAGATGTCTTTGAATTTTTAAAGCATTTTAGAACGCTTATTTCTTCATTTTAAGCATCTCAGAACACTCTATTTCGCATAGGCATACATAGTAAAATTTAGGGTCACGCTGTGTACCCCCTAAATGACCTATAATTATTTCCTGTGGTAGGGTACACTATTACCCTATAATATAATACGTGGTCCAATTTAAAAATTA
Organism: Parasteatoda tepidariorum; assembly: GCF_982258835.1. Classification (NCBI taxonomy): domain Eukaryota; kingdom Metazoa; phylum Arthropoda; class Arachnida; order Araneae; family Theridiidae; genus Parasteatoda; species Parasteatoda tepidariorum. Next base: position 509,721 of record NW_028257383.1, on the reverse strand, counting down.
TAGGTCAATATTAAGGTCCGATACCGTGCCGTTAGTTAACATAGAAAAATGTCTTTGAATTTTTAAAGCATTTTAGAACGCTTATTTCCTCATTTTAAGCTGCTCAGAACACTTTATTTCGCATAGGCATACATATTAAACTTTAGGGTCACTCTGTGTACCCCCTAATTGACCTATAATTATTTCCTGTGGTAGGATACACCATAACCCTGTAATATAATACGTGGTCCAATTTAAAAATTATAGGTCAATATTAAGGTCCGATACCGGGCCGTTAGTTAACATAGAAAAGTGTCTTCGTATTTCCTTGTTTTAATACACTATTTAAAATATACATAGTGTACCCCCTAATTGACCTATAATTATTTCCTGTGGCAGGGTACACTATTACCCTGTAATATAATACCTGGTCCAATTTAAATATTATGGGTCAATATTAAGGTCTGATATTGCGCCTAGCGTTAGTTAACCATTGAAAGATGTCTTTGAATTTTTAAAGCATTTTAGAACGCTTATTTCTTCATTTTAAGCTTCTCAGAACACTCTATTTCGCAGAGGCATTCATAGAGAACTTTAGGGTCACGCTGTGTACTCCCTAATTGACCTATAGTTATTTCTTGTGGTAGGGTACACTATTACCCTATAATATAATACGTGGTCCAATTTAAAAATTATAGGTCAATATTAAGGTCCGATACCGTGCCGTTAGTTAACATAGAAAAATGTCTTTGAATTTTTAAAGCATTTTAGAACGCTTATTTCCTCATATTAAGCTTCTCAGAACACTTTATTTCGCATAGGCATACATAGTAAACTTTAGGGTCACTCTGTGTCCCCCCTAATTGACCTATAATTATTTCCTGTGGCAGGGTACACTATAACCCTGTAATATAATACGTGGTCCAATTTAAAAATTATAGGTCAATATTAAGGTCCGATACCGTGCCGTTAGTTAACATAGAAAAGTGTCTTCGTATTTTCTTGTTTTAATGCACTATTTAAAATATACATAGTGTACCCCCTAATTGACCTATAATTATTTCCTGTTGTAGGGTACACTATTTCCCTGTAATATAATACCTGGTCTAATTGAAATATTATGGTTCCATATTAAGGTCTGATATCGCGCCTTGCGTTAGTTAACCAGTGAAAGATGTCTTTGAATTTTTAAAGCATTTTAGAACGCTTATTTCTTTATTTTAAGCTTCTCAGAACACTCTATTTCGCATAGGCATACATAGTAGACTTTAGGGTCACGCTGTGTACCACCTAATTGACCTATAATTATTTCCTGTGGTAAGGTAAATTATTACCCTGTAATATAATACGTGGTACAATTTAAAAATTATAGGTCAATATTAAGGTCCGATACCGTGCCGTTAGTTAAAATAGAAAAGTGTCTTCGTATTTCCTTGTTTTAATGCACTATTTAAAATATACATAGTGTACCCCCTAAATGACCTATAATTATTTCCTGTGGTCCAATTTAAATATTATGGGTCAATATTAAGGTCTGATATTGCGCCTAGCGTTAGTTAAACATTGAAAGATGTCTTTGAATTTTTAAAGCATTTTAGAACGCTTATTTCTTCATTTTAAGCTTCTCAGAACACTCTATTTCGCAGAGGCATACATAGAGAACTTTAGGGTCACGCTGTGTACTCCCTAATTGACCTATAATTATTTCTTGTGGTAGGGAACACTATTACCCTATAATATAATACGTTGTCCAATTTAAAAATTATAGGTCACTATTAAGGTCCGATACCGGGCCGTTAGTTAACATAGAAAAGTGTCTTCGTATTTCCTTGTTTTAATACACTATTTAAAATATACATAGTGTACCCCCTAATTGACCTATAATTATTTCCTGTGGCAGGGTACACTATTACCCTGTAATATAATACCTGGTCCAATTTAAATATTATGGGTCAATATTAAGGTCTGATATTGCGCCTAGCGTTAGTTAACCATTGAAAGATGTCTTTGAATTTTTAAAGCATTTTAGAACGCTTATTTCTTCATTTTAAGCTTCTCAGAACACTTTATTTCGCATAGACATACATAGTAAACTTTAGGGTCACACTGTGTACCCCCTAATTGACCTATAATTATTTCCTGTGGTAGGGTACACTATTATCATGTAATATAATACGTGGTCCAATTTAAAAATTATAGGTCAATATTAAGGTCCGATACCGGGCCGTTAGTTAACATAGAAAAGTGTCTTCGTATTTCCTTGTTTTAATGCACTATTTAAAATATACATAGTGTACCCCCTAATTGACCTATAATTATTTCCTGTGGTAGGGTACACTATTACCCCGTAATATAATACCTGGTCCAATTCAAATATTATGGGTCAATATTAAGGTCTGATATTGCGCCTTGCGTTAGTTAACCATTGAAAAATGTCTTTGAATTTTTAAAGCATTTTAGAACGTTAATTTCTTCATTTTAAGCTTCTCAGAACACTCTATTTCGCATAGGCATACATAGTAAACTTTAGGGTCACGCTGTGTACCCTCTAATTGACCTATAATTATTTCCTGTGGTAGGGTACACTATTACCCTATAATATAATACGTGGTCTAATTTAAAAAATATAGGTCAATATTAAGGTCCGATACCGTGCCGTTAGTTAACATAGAAAAGTGTCTTCGTATTTCCTTGTTTTAATGCACTATTTAAAATATACATAGTGTACCCCCTAATTGACCTATAATTATTTCCTGGGGTAGGGTTCACTATTACCCTGTAATATAATACCTGGTCCAATTTAAATATTATGGGTCAATATTAAGGTCTGATATTGCGCCTTGCGCTAGTTAACCATTGAAAGATGTCTTTGAATTTTTAAAGCATTTTAGAACGTTTATTTCTTCATTTTAAGCTTCTCAGAACACTCTATTTCGCATAGGCATACATAGTAAACTTTAGGGTCACGCTGTGTACCCCCTAATTGACCTATAATTATTTCCTGTGGTAGGGTACACTATTATCATGTAATATAATACGTGGTCCAATTTAAAAATTATAGGTCAATATTAAGGTCCGATACCGTGCCGTTAGTTAACATAGAAAAATGTCTTTGAATATTTAAAGCATTTTAGAACGCTTATTTCCTCATTTTAAGCTTCTCAGAACACTTTATTTCGCATAGGCATACATAGTAAACTTTAGGGTCACGCTGTGTACCCCCTAATTGACCTATAATTATTTCCTGTTGTAGGGTACACTATTTCCCTGTAATATAATACCTGGTCTAATTGAAATATTATGGTTCCATATTAAGGTCTGATATCGCGCCTTGCGTTAGTTAACCAGTGAAAGATGTCTTTGAATTTTTAAAGCATTTTAGAACGCTTATTTCTTTATTTTAGGCTTCTCAGAACACTCTATTTCGCATAGGCATACATAGTAGACTTTAGGGTCACGCTGTGTACCACCTAATTGACCTATAATTATTTCCTGTGGTAAGGTAAATTATTACCCTGTAATATAATACGTGGTACAATTTAAAAATTATAGGTCAATATTAAGGTCCGATACCGTGCCTTTAGTTAAAATAGAAAAGTGTCTTCGTATTTCCTTGTTTTAATGCACTATTTAAAATATACATAGTGTACCCCCTAAATGACCTATAATTATTTCCTGTGGTCCAATTTAAATATTATGGGTCAATATTAAGGTCTGATATTGCGCCTAGCGTTAGTTAAACATTGAAAGATGTCTTTGAATTTTTAAAGCATTTTAGAACGCTTATTTCTTCATTTTAAGCTTCTCAGAACACTCTATTTCGCAGAGGCATACATAGAGAACTTTAGGGTCACGCTGTGTACTCCCTAATTGACCTATAATTATTTCTTGTGGTAGGGAACACTATTACCCTATAATATAATACGTTGTCCAATTTAAAAATTATAGGTCACTATTAAGGTCCGATACCGGGCCGTTAGTTAACATAGAAAAGTGTCTTCGTATTTCCTTGTTTTAATACACTATTTAAAATATACATAGTGTACCCCCTAATTGACCTATAATTATTTCCTGTGGCAGGGTACACTATTACCCTGTAATATAATACCTGGTCCAATTTAAATATTATGGGTCAATATTAAGGTCTGATATTGCGCCTAGCGTTAGTTAACCATTGAAAGATGTCTTTGAATTTTTAAAGCATTTTAGAACGCTTATTTCTTCATTTTAAGCTTCTCAGAACACTTTATTTCGCATAGACATACATAGTAAACTTTAGGGTCACACTGTGTACCCCCTAATTGACCTATAATTATTTCCTGTGGTAGGGTACACTATTATCATGTAATATAATACGTGGTCCAATTTAAAAATTATAGGTCAATATTAAGGTCCGATACCGGGCCGTTAGTTAACATAGAAAAGTGTCTTCGTATTTCCTTGTTTTAATGCACTATTTAAAATATACATAGTGTACCCCCTAATTGACCTATAATTATTTCCTGTGGTAGGGTACACTATTACCCCGTAATATAATACCTGGTCCAATTCAAATATTATGGGTCAATATTAAGGTCTGATATTGCGCCTTGCGTTAGTTAACCATTGAAAAATGTCTTTGAATTTTTAAAGCATTTTAGAACGTTAATTTCTTCATTTTAAGCTTCTCAGAACACTCTATTTCGCATAGGCATACATAGTAAACTTTAGGGTCACGCTGTGTACCCTCTAATTGACCTATAATTATTTCCTGTGGTAGGGTACACTATTACCCTATAATATAATACGTGGTCTAATTTAAAAAATATAGGTCAATATTAAGGTCCGATACCGTGCCGTTAGTTAACATAGAAAAGTGTCTTCGTATTTCCTTGTTTTAATGCACTATTTAAAATATACATAGTGTACCCCCTAATTGACCTATAATTATTTCCTGGGGTAGGGTTCACTATTACCCTGTAATATAATACCTGGTCCAATTTAAATATTATGGGTCAATATTAAGGTCTGATATTGCGCCTTGCGCTAGTTAACCATTGAAAGATGTCTTTGAATTTTTAAAGCATTTTAGAACGTTTATTTCTTCATTTTAAGCTTCTCAGAACACTCTATTTCGCATAGGCATACATAGTAAACTTTAGGGTCACGCTGTGTACCCCCTAATTGACCTATAATTATTTCCTGTGGTAGGGTACACTATTATCATGTAATATAATACGTGGTCCAATTTAAAAATTATAGGTCAATATTAAGGTCCGATACCGTGCCGATAGTTAACATAGAAAAATGTCTTTGAATATTTAAAGCATTTTAGAACGCTTATTTCCTCATTTTAAGCTTCTCAGAACACTTTATTTCGCATAGGCATACATAGTAAACTTTAGGGTCACGCTGTGTACCCCCTAATTGACCTATAATTATTTCCTTTGGAAGGGTACACTATTACCCTGTAATATAATACCTGGTCCAATTTAAATATTATGGTGTCAATATTAAGGTCTGATATTGCGCCTTGCGTTATTTAAATATTGAAAGATGTCTTTGAATTTTTAAAGCATTTTAGAACGCTTATTTCTTCATTTTAAGCTTCTCAGAACACTCTATTTCCCATAGGCATACATAGTAAAATTTAGGGTCACGCTGTGTACCCCCTAAATGACCTATAATTATTTCCTGTGGTAGGGTACACTATTACCCTGTAGTATAATACGTGGTCCAATTTAAAAATTATAGGTCAATATTAAGTTCCGATACCGTGCCGTTAGTTAACATTGAAAAATGTCTTCGTATTTCCTTGTTTTAATGCACTATTTAAAATACACATAGTGTACCCCCTAATTGACCTATAATTATTTCCTGTGGTAGGGTACACTATTACCCTGTAATACAATACCTGGTTCAATTTAAATATTATGGGTCAATATTAAGGTTTGATATTGCGCCTTGCGTTAGTTAACCATTGAAAGATGTCTTTGAATTTTTAAAGCATTTTAGAACGCTTATTTCTTCATTTTAAGCTTCTCAGAACACTTTATTTCGCATAGGCATACATAGTAAACTTTAGGGTAACGCTGTGTACCCCCTAATTGACCTATAATTATTTCCTGTGGTAGGGTACACTATTACCCTGTAATATAATAGGTGGTCCAATTTAAAAATTATAGGTCAATATTAAGGTCCGATACCGTGCCGTTAGTTAGCATAGAAAAATGTCTTTGAATTTTTAAAGCATTTTAGAACGCTTATTTCCTCATTTTAAGCTTCTCAGAACACTTTATTTCGCATAGGCATACATAGTAAACTTTAGGGTCACTCTGCGTACCCCCTAATTGACCTATAATTATTTCCTGTGGTAGGGTACACTATAACCCTGTAATATAATACGTAGTCCAATTTAAAAATTATAGGTCAATATTAATTTCCGATACCGTGCCGTTAGTTAACATAGAAAAGTGTCTTCGTATTTCCTTGTTTTAATGCACTATTTAAAATATACATAGTGTACCCCCTAATTGACCTATAATTATTTCCTGTGGTAGGGTACACTATTACCCTGTAATATAATACCTGGTCCAATTTAAATATTATGGGTCAATATTAAGGTCTGATATTGCGCCTTGCGTTAGTTAACCATTGAAAGATGTCTTTGAATTTTTAAAGCATTTTTGAACGCTTATTTCTTCATTTTAAGCATCTCAGAACACTCTATTTCGCATAGGCATACATAGTAAAATTTAGGGTCACGCTGTGTACCCCCTAAATGACCTATAATTATTTCCTGTGGTAGGGTACATTATTACCCTGTAATATAATACGTGGTCCAATTTAAAAATTATAGGTCAATATTAAGGTCCGATACCGTGCCGTTAGTTAACATAGAAAAATGTCTTTGAATTTTTAAAGCATTTTAGAACGCTTATTTCCTCATTTTAAGCTTCTCAGAACACTTTATTTCGCATAGGCATACATAGTAAAATTTAGGGTCACGCTGTGTACCCCCTAAATGACCTATAATTAATTCCTGTGGTAGGGTACACTATTACCCTGTAATATAATACGTGGTCCAATGTAAAAATTATAGGTCAATATTAAGTTCCGATACCGTGCCGTTAGTTAACATTGAAAAATGTCTTCGTATTTCCTTGTTTTAATGCACTATTTAAAATATACATAGTGTACCCCCTAATTGACCTATAATTATTTCCTGTGGTAGGGTACACTATTACCCTGTAATACAATACCTTGTTCAATTTAAATATTATGGGTCAATATTAAGGTCTGATATTGCGCCTTGCGTTATTTAACCATTGAAAGATGTCTTTGAATTTTTAAAGCATTTTAGAACGCTTATTTCTTCATTTTAAGCTTCTCAGAACACTCTATTTCCCATAGGCATACATAGTAAAATTTAGGGTCACGCTGTGTACCCCCTAAATGACCTATAATTATTTCCTGTGGTAGGGTACACTATTACCCTGTAATATAATACGTGGTCCAATTTAAAAATTATAGGTCAATATTAAGTTCCGATACCGTGCCGTTAGTTAACATTGAAAAATGTCTTCGTATTTCCTTGTTTTAATGCACTATTTAAAATACACATAGTGTACCCCCTAATTGACCTATAATTATTTCCTGTGGTAGGGTACACTATTACCCTGTAATACAATACCTGGTTCAATTTAAATATTATGGGTCAATATTAAGGTTTTATATTGCGCCTTGCGTTAGTTAACCATTGAAAGATGTCTTTGAATTTTTAAAGCATTTTAGAACGCTTATTTCTTCATTTTAAGCTTCTCAGAACACTTTATTTCGCATAGGCATACATAGTAAACTTTAGGGTCACGCTGTGTACCCCCTAATTGACCTATAATTATTTCCTGTGGTAGGGTACACTATTACCCTGTAATATAATAGGTGGTCCAATTTAAAAATTATAGGTCAATATTAAGGTCCGATACCGTGCCGTTAGTTAGCATAGAAAAATGTCTTTGAATTTTTAAAGCATTTTTGAACGCTTATTTCCTCATTTTAAGCTTCTCAGAACACTTTATTTCGCATAGGCATACATAGTAAAATTTAGGGTCACGCTGTGTACCCCCTAAATGACCTATAATTAATTCCTGTGGTAGGGTACACTATTACCCTGTAATATAATACGTGGTTCAATGTAAAAATTATAGGTCAATATTAAGTTCCGATACCGTGCCGTTAGTTAACATTGAAAAATGTCTTCGTATTTCCTTGTTTTAATGCACTATTTAAAATATACATAGTGTACCCCCTAATTGACCTATAATTATTTCCTGTGGTAGGGTACACTATTACCCTGTAATACAATACCTTGTTCAATTTAAATATTATGGGTCAATATTAAGGTTTGATATTGCGCCTTGCGTTAGTTAACCATTGAAAGATGTCTTTGAATTTTTAAAGCATTTTAGAACGCTTATTTCTTCATTTTAAGCTTCTCAGAACACTCTATTTCGCATAGGCATACATAGTAAAATTTAGGGTCACGCTGTGTACCCCCTAAATGACCTATAATTATTTCCTGTGGTAGGGTACACTATTACCCTGTAATATAATACGTGGTCCAATTTAAAAATTATAGGTCAATATTAAGGTCCGATACCGTGGCGTTAGTTAACATAGAAAAATGTCTTTGAATTTTTAAAGCATTTTAGAACGCTTATTTCCTCATCTTAAGCTTCTCAGAACACTTTATTTCGCATAGGCATACATAGTAAACTTTAGGGTCACTCTGTGTTCCCCCTAATTGACCTATAATTATTTCCTGTGGTAGGGTACACTATAACCCTGTAATATAATACGTGGTCCAATTTAAAAATTATAGGTCAATATTAAGGTCCGATACCGTGCCGTTAGTTAACATAGAAAAGTGTCTTCGTATTTTCTTGTTTTAATGCACTATTTAAAATATACATAGTGTACCCCCTAATTGACCTATAATTATTTCCTGTTGTAGGGTACACTATTTCCCTGTAATATAATACCTGGTCTAATTGAAATATTATGGTTCCATATTAAGGTCTGATATCGCGCCTTGCGTTAGTTAACCATTGAAAGATGTCTTTGAATTTTTAAAGCATTTTAGAACGCTTATTTCTTCATTTTAAGCATCTCAGAACACTCTATTTCGCATAGGCATACATAGTAAAATTTAGGGTCACGCTGTGTACCCCCTAAATGACCTATAATTATTTCCTGTGGTAGGGTACACTATTACCCTGTAATATAATACGTGGCCCAATTTAAAAATTATAGGTCAATATTAAGGTCCGATACCGTGCCGTTAGTTAACATAGAAAAATGTCTTTGAATTTTTAAAGCATTTTAGAACGCTTATTTCCTCATTTTAAGCTTCTCAGAACACTTTATTTCGCATAGGCATACATAGTAAACTTTAGGGTCACTCTGTGTACCCCCTAATTGACCTATAATTATTTCCTGTGGCAGGGTACACTATAACCCTGTAATATAATACGTGGTCCAATTTAAAAATTATAGGTCAATATTAAGGTCCGATACCGTGCCGTTAGTTAACATAGAAAAGTGTCTTCGTATTTTCTTGTTTTAATGCACTATTTAAAATATACATAGTGTACCCCCTAATTGACCTATAATTATTTCCTGTTGTAGGGTACACTATTTCCCTGTAATATAATACCTGGTCTAATTGAAATATTATGGTTCCATATTAAGGTCTGATATCGCGCCTTGCGTTAGTTAACCATTGAAAGATGTCTTTGAATTTTTAAAGCATTTTAGAACGCTTATTTCTTCATTTTAAGCTTCTCAGAACACTCTATTTCGCATAGGCATACATAGTAAAATTTAGGGTCACGCTGTGTACCCCCTAAATGACCTATAATTATTTCCTGTGGTAGGGTACACTATTACCCTGTAATATAATAGGTGGTCCAATTTAAAAATTATAGGTCAATATTAAGGTTCGATACCGTGGCGTTAGTTAACATAGAAAAATGTCTTTGAATTTTTAAAGCATTTTAGAACGCTTATTTCCTCATCTTAAACTTCTCAGAACACTTTATTTCGCATAGGCATACATAGTAAACTTTAGGGTCACTCTGTGTTCCCCCTAATTGACCTATAATTATTTCCTGTGGTAGGGTACACTATAACCCTGTAATATAATACGTGGTCCAATTTAAAAATTATAGGTCAATATTAAGGTCCGATACCGTGCCGTTAGTTAACATAGAAAATTGTCTTCGTATTTTCTTGTTTTAATGCACTATTTAAAATATACATAGTGTACCCCCTAATTGACCTATAATTATTTCCTGTTGTAGGGTACACTATTTCCCTGTAATATAATACCTGGTCTAATTGAAATATTATGGTTCCATATTAAGGTCTGATATCGCGCCTTGCGTTAGTTAACCATTGAAAGATGTCTTTGAATTTTTAAAGCATTTTAGAACGCTTATTTCTTCATTTTAAGCTTCTCAGAACACTCTATTTCGCATAGGCATACATAGTAGACTTTAGGGTCACGCTGTGTACCACCTAATTGACCTATATATATTTCCTGTGGTAAGGTACACTATTACCCTGTAATATAATACGTGGTACAATTTAAAAATTATAGGTCAATATTAAGGTCCGATACCGTGCCGTTAGTTAAAATAGAAAAGTGTCTTCGTATTTCCTTGTTTTAATGCACTATTTAAAATATACATAGTGTACCCCCTAAATGACCTATAATTATTTCCTGTGGTAGGGTACACTATTACCCTGTAATATAATACCTGGTCCAATTTAAATATTATGGGTCAATATTAAGGTCTGATATTGCGCCTAGCGTTAGTTAACATAGAAAAGTGTCTTTGAATTTTTAAAGCATTTTAGAACGCTTATTTCTTCATTTTAAGCTTCTCAGAACACTTTATTTCGCATAGGCATACATAGTAAACTTTAGGGTCACACTGTGAACCCCCTAATTGACCTATAATTATTTCCTGCGGTAGGGTACACTATTACCATGTAATATAATACGTGGTCCAATTTAAAAATTATAGGTCAATATTAAGGTCCGATTCCGTGCCGTTAGTTAACATAGAAAATTGTCTTCGTATTTTCTTGTTTTAATGCACTATTTAAAATATACATAGTGTACCCCCTAATTGACCTATAATTATTTCCTGTGGTAGGGTACACTATTACCCTGTAATATAATACCTGGTCCAATTTAAATATTATGGGTCAATATTAAGGTCTGATATTGCGCCTTGCGCTAGTTAACCATTGAAAGATGTCTTTGAATTTTTAAAGCATTTTAGAACGCTTATTTCTTCATTTTAAGCTTCTCAGAACACTCTATTTCGCATAAGCATACATAGTAAACTTTAGGGTCACGCTGTGTACCCCCTAATTGACCTATAATTATTTCCTGTGGTAGGATACACTATAACCCTGTAATATAATACGTGGTCCAATTTAAAAATTATAGGTCAATATTAAGGTCCGATACCGTGCCGTTAGTTAACATAGAAAAGTGTCTTCGTATTTCCTTGTTTTAATGAACTATTTAAAATATACATAGTGTACCCCCTAATTGACCTATAATTATTTCCTGTGGTAGGGTACACTATTACCCTGTAATATAATACCTGGTCCAATTTAAATATTATGGGTGAATATTAAGGTCTGATATTGCGCCTTGCGTTAGTTAACCATTGAAAGATGTCTTTGAATTTTTAAAGTATTTTAGAACGCTTATTTCTTCATTTTAAGCATCTCAGAACACTCTATTTCGCATAGGCATACATAGTAAAATTTAGGGTCACGCTGTGAACCCCCTAAATGACCTATAATTATATCCTGTGGTAGGGTACACTATTACCCTGTAATATAATACGTGGTCCAATTTAAAAATTATAGGTCAATATTAAGGTCCGATACCGTGGCGTTAGTTAACATAGAAAAATGTCTTTGAATTTTTAAAGCATTTTAGAACGCTTATTTCCTCATCTTAAACTTCTCAGAACACTTTATTTCGCATAGGCATACATAGTAAACTTTAGGGTCACTCTGTGTTCCCCCTAATTGACCTATAATTATTTCCTGTGGTAGGGTACACTATAACCCTGTAATATAATACGTGGTCCAATTTAAAAATTATAGGTCAATATTAAGGTCCGATACCGTGCCGTTAGTTAACATAGAAAATTGTCTTCGTATTTTCTTGTTTTAATGCACTATTTAAAATATACATAGTGTACCCCCTAATTGACCTATAATTATTTCCTGTTGTAGGGTACACTATTTCCCTGTAATATAATACCTGGTCTAATTGAAATATTATGGTTCCATATTAAGGTCTGATATCGCGCCTTGCGTTAGTTAACCATTGAAAGATGTCTTTGAATTTTTAAAGCATTTTAGAACGCTTATTTCTTCATTTTAAGCTTCTCAGAACACTCTATTTCGCATAGGCATACATAGTAGACTTTAGGGTCACGCTGTGTACCACCTAATTGACCTATATATATTTCCTGTGGTAAGGTACACTATTACCCTGTAATATAATACGTGGTACAATTTAAAAATTATAGGTCAATATTAAGGTCCGATACCGTGCCGTTAGTTAAAATAGAAAAGTGTCTTCGTATTTCCTTGTTTTAATGCACTATTTAAAATATACATAGTGTACCCCCTAAATGACCTATAATTATTTCCTGTGGTAGGGTACACTATTACCCTGTAATATAATACCTGGTCCAATTTAAATATTATGGGTCAATATTAAGGTCTGATATTGCGCCTAGCGTTAGTTAACATAGAAAAGTGTCTTTGAATTTTTAAAGCATTTTAGAACGCTTATTTCTTCATTTTAAGCTTCTCAGAACACTTTATTTCGCATAGGCATACATAGTAAACTTTAGGGTCACACTGTGAACCCCCTAATTGACCTATAATTATTTCCTGCGGTAGGGTACACTATTACCATGTAATATAATACGTGGTCCAATTTAAAAATTATAGGTCAATATTAAGGTCCGATTCCGTGCCGTTAGTTAACATAGAAAATTGTCTTCGTATTTTCTTGTTTTAATGCACTATTTAAAATATACATAGTGTACCCCCTAATTGACCTATAATTATTTCCTGTGGTAGGGTACACTATTACCCTGTAATATAATACCTGGTCCAATTTAAATATTATGGGTCAATATTAAGGTCTGATATTGCGCCTTGCGCTAGTTAACCATTGAAAGATGTCTTTGAATTTTTAAAGCATTTTAGAACGCTTATTTCTTCATTTTAAGCTTCTCAGAACACTCTATTTCGCATAAGCATACATAGTAAACTTTAGGGTCACGCTGTGTACCCCCTAATTGACCTATAATTATTTCCTGTGGTAGGATACACTATAACCCTGTAATATAATACGTGGTCCAATTTAAAAATTATAGGTCAATATTAAGGTCCGATACCGTGCCGTTAGTTAACATAGAAAAGTGTCTTCGTATTTCCTTGTTTTAATGAACTATTTAAAATATACATAGTGTACCCCCTAATTGACCTATAATTATTTCCTGTGGTAGGGTACACTATTACCCTGTAATATAATACCTGGTCCAATTTAAATATTATGGGTGAATATTAAGGTCTGATATTGCGCCTTGCGTTAGTTAACCATTGAAAGATGTCTTTGAATTTTTAAAGTATTTTAGAACGCTTATTTCTTCATTTTAAGCATCTCAGAACACTCTATTTCGCATAGGCATACATAGTAAAATTTAGGGTCACGCTGTGAACCCCCTAAATGACCTATAATTATATCCTGTGGTAGGGTACACTATTACCCTGTAATATAATACGTGGTCCAATTTAAAAATTATAGGTCAATATTAAGGTCCGATACCGTGCCGTTAGTTAACATAGAAAAGTGTCTTCGTATTTTCTTGTTTTAATGCACTATTTAAAATATACATAGTGTACCCCCTAATTGACCTATAATTATTTCCTGTTGTAGGGTACACTATTTCCCTGTAATATAATACCTGGTCTAATTGAAATATTATGGTTCCATATTAAGGTCTGATATCGCGCCTTGCGTTAGTTAACCATTGAAAGATGTCTTTGAATTTTTAAAGCATTTTAGAACGCTTATTTCTTCATTTTAAGCTTCTCAGAACACTCTATTTCGCATAGGCATACATAGTAAAATTTAGGGTCACGCTGTGTACCCCCTAAATGACCTATAATTATTTCCTGTGGTAGGGTACACTATTACCCTGTAATATAATAGGTGGTCCAATTTAAAAATTATAGGTCAATATTAAGGTCCGATACCGTGCCGTTAGTTAACATAGAAAAATGTCTTTGAATTTTTAAAGCATTTTAGAACGCTTATTTCCTCATCTTAAGCTTCTCAGAACACTTTATTTCGCATAGGCATACATAGTAAACTTTAGGGTCACTCTGTGTACCCCCTAATTGACCTATAATTATTCCCTGTAGTAGGGTACACTATAACCCTGTAATATAATACGTGGTCCAATTTAAAAATTATAGGTCAATATTAAGGTCCGATACCGTGCCGTTAGTTAACATAGAAAATTGTCTTCGTATTTTCTTGTTTTAATGCACTATTTAAAATATACATAGTGTACCCCCTAATTGACCTATAATTATTTCCTGTTGTAGGGTACACTATTTCCCTGTAATATAATACCTGGTCTAATTGAAATATTATGGTTCCATATTAAGGTCTGATATCGCGCCTTGTGTTAGTTAACCATTTATAGATGTCTTTGAATTTTTAAATCATTTTAGAACGCTTATTTCTTCATTTTAAGCTTCTCAGAACACTCTATTTCGCATAGGCATACATAGTAGACTTTAGGGTCACGCTGTGTACCCCCTAAATGACCTATAAATATTTCCTGTGGTAGGGCACACTATTACCCTGTAATATAATACGTGGCCCAATTTAAAAATTATAGGTCAATATTAAGGTCCGATACCGGGCCGTTAGTTAACATAGAAAAGTGTCTTCGTATTTCCTTGTTTTAATACACTATTTAAAATATACATAGTGTACCCCCCAATTGACCTATAATTATTTCCTGTGGCAGGGTACACTATTACCCTGTAATATAATACCTGGTCCAATTTAAATATTATGGGTCAATATTAAGGACTGATATTGCGCCTAGCGTTAGTTAACCATTGAAAGATGTCTTTGAATTTTTAAAGCATTTTAGAACGCTTATTTCTTCATTTTAAGCTTCTCAGAACACTTTATTTCGCATAGGCATACATAGTAAACTTTAGGGTCACACTGTGTACCCCCTAATTGACCTATAATTATTTTCTGTGGTAGGGTACACTATTATCATGTAATATAATACGTGGTCCAATTTAAAAATTATAGGTCAATATTAAGGTCCGATACCGGGCCGTTAGTTAACATAGAAAAGTGTCTTCGTATTTCCTTGTTTTAATGCACTATTTAAAATATACATAGTGTACCCCCTAATTGACCTATAATTATTTCCTGTGGTAGGGTACACTATTACCCCGTAATATAATACCTGGTCCAATTCAAATATTATGGGTCAATATTAAGGTCAGATATTGCGCCTTGCGTTAGTTAACCATTGAAAGATGTCTTTAAATTTTTAAAGCATTTTAGAACGCTAATTTCTTCATTTTAAGCTTCTCAGAACACTCTATTTCGCATAGGCATACATAGTAAACTTTAGGGTCACGCTGTGTACCCTCTAATTGACCTATAATTATTTCCTGTGGTAGGGTACACTATTACCCTATAATATAATACGTGGTCCAATTTAAAAAATATAGGTCAATATTAAGGTCCGATACCGTGCCGTTAGTTAACATAGAAAAGTGTCTTCGTATTTCCTTGTTTTAATGAACTATTTAAAATATACATAGTGTACCCCCTAATTGACCTATAATTATTTCCTGTGGTAGGGTACACTATTACCCTGTAATATAATACCTGGTCCAATTTAAATATTATGGGTGAATATTAAGGTCTGATATTGCGCCTTGCGTTAGTTAACCATTGAAAGATGTCTTTGAATTTTTAAAGTATTTTAGAACGCTTATTTCTTCATTTTAAGCATCTCAGAACACTCTATTTCGCATAGGCATACATAGTAAAATTTAGGGTCACGCTGTGAACCCCCTAAATGACCTATAATTATATCCTGTGGTAGGGTACACTATTACCCTGTAATATAATACGTGGTCCAATTTAAAAATTATAGGTCAATATTAAGGTCCGATACCGTGCCGTTAGTTAACATAGAAAAGTGTCTTCGTATTTTCTTGTTTTAATGCACTATTTAAACTATACATAGTGTGCCCCCTAATTGACCTATAATTATTTCCTGTTGTAGGGTACACTATTTCCCTGTAATATAATACCTGGTCTAATTGAAATATTATGGTTCCATATTAAGGTCTGATATCGCGCCTTGCGTTAGTTAACCATTGAAAGATGTCTTTGAATTTTTAAAGCATTTTAGAACGCTTATTTCTTCATTTTAAGCTTCTCAGAACACTCTATTTCGCATAGGCATACATAGTAAAATTTAGGGTCACGCTGTGTACCCCCTAAATGACCTATAATTATTTCCTGTGGTAGGGTACACTATTACCCTGTAATATAATAGGTGGTCCAATTTAAAAATTATAGGTCAATATTAAGGTCCGATACCGTGCCGTTAGTTAACATAGAAAAATGTCTTTGAATTTTTAAAGCATTTTAGAACGCTTATTTCCTCATCTTAAGCTTCTCAGAACACTTTATTTCGCA
Source organism: Parasteatoda tepidariorum (assembly GCF_982258835.1). Lineage (NCBI taxonomy): Eukaryota > Metazoa > Arthropoda > Arachnida > Araneae > Theridiidae > Parasteatoda > Parasteatoda tepidariorum. The sequence goes on along the minus strand of NW_028257383.1, from coordinate 492,896 downwards.
TAGGCATACATAGTAAACTTTAGGGTCACTCTGTGTACCCCCTAATTGACCTATAATTATTCCCTGTCGTAGGGTACACTATAACCCTGTAATATAATACGTGGTCCAATTTAAAAATTATAGGTCAATATTAAGGTCCGATACCGTGCCGTTAGTTAACATAGAAAATTGTCTTCGTATTTTCTTGTTTTAATGCACTATTTAAAATATACATAGTGTACCCCCTAATTGACCTATAATTATTTCCTGTTGTAGGGTACACTATTTCCCTGTAATATAATACCTGGTCTAATTGAAATATTATGGTTCCATATTAAGGTCTGATATCGCGCCTTGTGTTAGTTAACCATTTATAGATGTCTTTGAATTTTTAAATCATTTTAGAACGCTTATTTCTTCATTTTAAGCTTCTCAGAACACTCTATTTCGCATAGGCATACATAGTAGACTTTAGGGTCACGCTGTGTACCCCCTAAATGACCTATAAATATTTCCTGTGGTAGGGCACACTATTACCCTGTAATATAATACGTGGTCCAATTTAAAAATTATAGGTCAATATTAAGGTCCGATACCGGGCCGTTAGTTAACATAGAAAAGTGTCTTCGTATTTCCTTGTTTTAATACACTATTTAAAATATACATAGTGTACCCCCCAATTGACCTATAATTATTTCCTGTGGCAGGGTACACTATTACCCTGTAATATAATACCTGGTCCAATTTAAATATTATGGGTCAATATTAAGGTCTGATATTGCGCCTAGCGTTAGTTAACCATTGAAAGATGTCTTTGAATTTTTAAAGCATTTTAGAACGCTTATTTCTTCATTTTAAGCTTCTCAGAACACTTTATTTCGCATAGGCATACATAGTAAACTTTAGGGTCACACTGTGTACCCCCTAATTGACCTATAATTATTTTCTGTGGTAGGGTACACTATTATCATGTAATATAATACGTGGTCCAATTTAAAAATTATAGGTCAATATTAAGGTCCGATACCGTGCCGTTAGTTAACATAGAAAAGTGTCTTCGTATTTCCTTGTTTTAATGCACTATTTAAAATATACATAGTGTACCCCCTAATTGACCTATAATTATTTCCTGGGGTAGGGTACACTATTACCCTGTAATATAAAACCTGGTCCAATTTAAATATTATGGGTCAATATTAAGGTCTGATATTGCGCCTTGCGCTAGTTAACCATTGAAAGATGTCTTTGAATTTTTAAAGCATTTTAGAACGCTTATTTCCTCATTTTAAGGTTCTCAGAACACTCTATTTCGCATAGGCATACATAGTAAACTTTAGGGTCACGCTGTGTACCCTCTAATTGACCTATAATTATTTCTTGTGGTAGGGTACAATATTACCCTATAATATAATACGTGGTCCAATTTAAAAATTATAGGTCAATATTAAGGTCCGATACCGTGCCGTTAGTTAACATAGAAAAGTGTCTTCGTATTTCCTTGTTTTAATGCACTATTTAAAATATACATAGTGTACCCCCTAATTGACCTATAATTATTTCCTGTGGTAGGGTACACTATTACCCCGTAATATAATACCTGGTCCAATTCAAATATCATGGGTCAATATTAAGGTCTGATATTGCGCCTTGCGTTAGTTAACCATTGAAAGATGTCTTTAAATTTTTAAAGCATTTTAGAACGCTAATTTCTTCATTTTAAGCTTCTCAGAACACTCTATTTCGCATAGGCATACATAGTAAACTTTAGGGTCACGCTATGTACCCTCTAATTGACCTATAATTATTTCCTGTGGTAGGGTACACTATTACCCTATAATATAATACGTGGTCCAATTTAAAAAATATAGGTCAATAGTAAGGTCCGATACCGTGCCGTTAGTTAACATAGAAAAGTGTCTTCGTATTTCCTTGTTTTAATGCACTATTTAAAATATACATAGTGTACCCCCTAATTGACCTATAATTATTTCCTGGGGTAGGGTACACTATTACCCTGTAATATAAAACCTTTTCCAATTTAAATATTATGGGTCAATATTAAGGTCTGATATTGCGCCTTGCGCTAGTTAACCATTGAAAGATGTCTTTGAATTTTTAAAGCATTTTAGAACTCTTATTTCCTCATTTTAAGGTTCTCAGAACACTCTATTTCGCATAGGCATACATAGTAAACTTTAGGGTCACGCTGTGTACCCTCTAATTGACCTATAATTATTTCCTGTGGTAGGGTACACTATTACCCTGTAATATAATAGGTGGTCCAATTTAAAAATTATAGGTCAATATTAAGGTCCGATACCGTGCCGTTAGTTAACATAGAAAAATGTCTTTGAATTTTTAAAGCATTTTAGAACGCTTATTTTCTCATCTTAAGCTTCTCAGAACACTTTATTTCGCATAGGCATACATAGTAAACTTTAGGGTCACTCTGTGTACCCCCTAATTGACCTATAATTATTTCCTGTGGTAGGGTACACTATAACCCTGTAATATAATACGTGGTCCAATTTAAAAATTATAGGTCAATATTAAGGTCCGATACCGTGCCGTTAGTTAACATAGAAAATTGTCTTCGTATTTTCTTGTTTTAATGCACTATTTAAAATATACATAGTGTACCCCCTAATTGACCAATAATTATTTCCTGTTGTAGGGTACACTATTTTCCTGTAATATAATACCTGGTCTAATTGAAATATTATGGTTCCATATTAAGGTCTGATATCGCGCCTTGCGTTAGTTAACCATTGAAAGATGTCTTTGAATTTTTAAAGCATTTTAGAACGCTTATTTCTTCATTTTAAGCTTCTCAGAACACTCTATTTCGCATAGGCATACATAGTAGACTTTAGGGTCACGCTGTGTACCACCTAATTGACCTATAATTATTTCCTGTGGTAAGGTACACTATTACCCTGTAATATAATACGTGGTACAATTTAAAAATTATAGGTCAATATTAAGGTCCGATACCGTGCCGTTAGTTAAAATAGAAAAGTGTCTTCGTATTACCTTGTTTTAATGCACTATTTAAAATATACATAGTGTACCCCCTAAATGACCTATAATTATTTCCTGTGGTAGGGTACACTATTACCCTGTAATATAATACCTGGTCCAATTTAAATATTATGGGTCAATATTAAGGTCTGATATTGCGCCTAGCGTTAGTTAAACATTGAAAGATGTCTTTGAATTTTTAAAGCATTTTAGAACGCTTATTTCTTCATTTTAAGCTTCTCAGAACACTGTATTTCGCAGAGGCATACATAGAGAACTTTAGGGTCACGCTGTGTACTCCCTAATTGACCTATAATTATTTCTTGTGGTAGGGTACACTATTACCCTATAATATAATACGTGGTCCAATTTAAAAATTATAGGTCAATATTATGGGGGAAGGCAATGAGCATCAGAACTACGTTAAGTAACATTTATTCACATATAGGACATAACACAGGACAATATACAAAATACAAGACACTTAACTTATTAGAAGAGGCCGTCTGCCTCGTCGGCTACCATCACATACGATGTGTGTGGGGAGGGAAGGGTGTGCGCCATGATATGCGTGGGGAAGGTGCGCAATGATATATGTATGTGTGAGTGACGTATGGAATACGCTTCCTACAATATTAAGGTCCGATACCGGGCCGTTAGTTAACATAGAAAAGTGTCTTCGTATTTCCTTGTTTTAATACACTATTTAAAATATACATAGTGTACCCCCTAATTGACCTATAATTATTTCCTGTGGCAGGGTACACTATTACCCTGTAATATAATACCTGGTCCAATTTAAATAATATGGGTCAATATTAAGGTCTGATATTGCGCCTAGCGTTAGTTAACCATTGAAAGATGTCTTTGAATTTTTAAAGCATTTTAGAACGCTTATTTCTTCATTTTAAGCTTCTCAGAACACTTTATTTCGCATAGGCATACATAGTAAACTTTAGGGTCACACTGTGTACCCCCTAATTGACCTATAATTATTTCCTGTGGTAGGGTACACTATTATCATGTAATATAATACGTGGTCCAATTTAAAAATTATAGGTCAATATTAAGGTCCGATACCGGGCCGTTAGTTAACATAGAAAAGTGTCTTCGTATTTCCTAGTTTTAATGCACTATTTAAAATATACATAGTGTACCCCCTAATTGACCTATAATTATTTCCTGTGGTAGGGAACACTATTACCCCGTAATATAATACCTGGTCCAATTCAAATATTATGGGTCAATATTAAGGTCTGATATTGCGCCTTGCGTTAGTTAACCATTGAAAGATGTCTTTGAATTTTTAAAGTATTTTAGAACGCTAATTTCTTCATTTTAAGCTTCTCAGAACACTCTATTTCGCATAGGCATACATAGTAAACTTTAGGGTCACGCTGTGTACCCTCTAATTGACCTATAATTATTTCCTGTGGTAGGGTACACTATTACCCTATAATATAATACGTGGTCCAATTTAAAAAATATAGGTCAATATTAAGGTCCGATACCGTGCCGTTAGTTAACATAGAAAAGTGTCTTCGTATTTCCTTGTTTTAATGCACTATTTAAAATATACATAGTGTACCCCCTAATTGACCTATAATTATTTCCTGGGGTAGGGTACACTATTACCCTGTAATATAATACCTGGTCCAATTTAAATATTATGGGTCAATATTAAGGTCTGATATTGCGCCTTGCGCTAGTTAACCATTGAAAGATGTCTTTGAATTTTTAAAGCATTTTAGAACGCTTATTTCTTCATTTTAAGCTTCTCAGAACACTCTATTTCGCATAAGCATACATAGTAAAATTTAGGGTCACGCTGTGTACCCCCTAAATGACCTATAATTATTTCCTGTGGTAGGGTACACTATTACCCTGTAATATAATACGTGGTCCAATTTAAAAATTATAGGTCAATATTAAGGTCTGATACCGTGCCGTTAGTTAACATTGAAAAATGTCTTTGAATTTTTAAAGCATTTTAGAACGCTTATTTCCTCATTTTAAGCTTCTCAGAACACTTTATTTCGCATAGGCATACATAGTAAACTTTAGGGTCACGCTGTGTACCCCCTAATTGACCTATAATTATTTCCTGTGGTAGGGTACACTATAACCCTGTAATATAATACGTGGTCCAATTTAAAAATTATAGGTCAATATTAAGGTCCGATACCGTGCCGTTAGTTAACATAGAAAATTGTCTTCGTATTTTCTTGTTTTAATGCACTATTTAAAATATACATAGTGTACCCCCTAATTGACCAATAATTATTTCCTGTTGTAGGGTACACTATTTTCCTGTAATATAATACCTGGTCTAATTGAAATATTATGGTTCCATATTAAGGTCTGATATCGCGCCTTGCGTTAGTTAACCATTGAAAGATGTCTTTGAATTTTTAAAGCATTTTAGAACGCTTATTTCTTCATTTTAAGCTTCTCAGAACACTCTATTTCGCATAGGCATACATAGTAGACTTTAGGGTCACGCTGTGTACCACCTAATTGACCTATAATTATTTCCTGTGGTAAGGTACACTATTACCCTGTAATATAATACGTGGTACAATTTAAAAATTATAGGTCAATATTAAGGTCCGATACCGTGCCGTTAGTTAAAATAGAAAAGTGTCTTCGTATTTCCTTGTTTTAATGCACTATTTAAAATATACATAGTGTACCCCCTAAATGACCTATAATTATTTCCTGTGGTAGGGTACACTATTACCCTGTAATATAATACCTGGTCCAATTTAAATATTATGGGTCAATATTAAGGTCTGATATTGCGCCTAGCGTTAGTTAAACATTGAAAGATGTCTTTGAATTTTTAAAGCATTTTAGAACGCTTATTTCTTCATTTTAAGCTTCTCAGAACACTGTATTTCGCAGAGGCATACATAGAGAACTTTAGGGTCACGCTGTGTACTCCCTAATTGACCTATAATTATTTCTTGTGGTAGGGTACACTATTACCCTATAATATAATACGTGGTCCAATTTAAAAATTATAGGTCAATATTAAGGTCCGATACCGGGCCGTTAGTTAACATAGAAAAGTGTCTTCGTATTTCCTTGTTTTAATACACTATTTAAAATATACATAGTGTACCCCCTAATTGACCTATAATTATTTCCTGTGGCAGGGTACACTATTACCCTGTAATATAATACCTGGTCCAATTTAAATAATATGGGTCAATATTAAGGTCTGATATTGCGCCTAGCGTTAGTTAACCATTGAAAGATGTCTTTGAATTTTTAAAGCATTTTAGAACGCTTATTTCTTCATTTTAAGCTTCTCAGAACACTTTATTTCGCATAGGCATACATAGTAAACTTTAGGGTCACACTGTGTACCCCCTAATTGACCTATAATTATTTCCTGTGGTAGGGTACACTATTATCATGTAATATAATACGTGGTCCAATTTAAAAATTATAGGTCAATATTAAGGTCCGATACCGGGCCGTTAGTTAACATAGAAAAGTGTCTTCGTATTTCCTAGTTTTAATGCACTATTTAAAATATACATAGTGTACCCCCTAATTGACCTATAATTATTTCCTGTGGTAGGGTACACTATTACCCCGTAATATAATACCTGGTCCAATTCAAATATTATGGGTCAATATTAAGGTCTGATATTGCGCCTTGCGTTAGTTAACCATTGAAAGATGTCTTTGAATTTTTAAAGTATTTTAGAACGCTAATTTCTTCATTTTAAGCTTCTCAGAACACTCTATTTCGCATAGGCATACATAGTAAACTTTAGGGTCACGCTGTGTACCCTCTAATTGACCTATAATTATTTCCTGTGGTAGGGTACACTATTACCCTATAATATAATACGTGGTCCAATTTAAAAAATATAGGTCAATATTAAGGTCCGATTCCGTGCCGTTAGTTAACATAGAAAAGTGTCTTCGTATTTCCTTGTTTTAATGCACTATTTAAAATATACATAGTGTACCCCCTAATTGACCTATAATTATTTCCTGGGGTAGGGTACACTATTACCCTGTAATATAATACCTGGTCCAATTTAAATATTATGGGTCAATATTAAGGTCTGATATTGCGCCTTGCGCTAGTTAACCATTGAAAGATGTCTTTGAATTTTTAAAGCATTTTAGAACGCTTATTTCTTCATTTTAAGCTTCTCAGAACACTCTATTTCGCATAAGCATACATAGTAAAATTTAGGGTCACGCTGTGTACCCCCTAAATGACCTATAATTATTTCCTGTGGTAGGGTACACTTTTACCCTGTAATATAATACGTGGTCCAATTTAAAAATTATAGGTCAATATTAAGGTCCGATACCGTGCCGTTAGTTAACATTGAAAAATGTCTTTGAATTTTTAAAGCATTTTAGAACGCTTATTTCCTCATTTTAAGCTTCTCAGAACACTTTATTTCGCATAGGCATACATAGTAAACTTTAGGGTCACGCTGTGTACCCCCTAATTGACCTATAATTATTTCCTGTGGTAGGATACACTATAACCCTGTAATATAATACTTGGTCCAATTTAAAAATTATAGGTCAATATTAAGGTCCGATACCGTGCCGTTAGTTAACATAGAAAAATGTCTTTGAATTTTTAAAGCATTTTAGAACGCTTATTTCCTCATTTTAAGCTTCTCTGAACACTTTATTTCGCATAGGCATACATAGTAAACATTAGGGTCACGCTGTGTACCCCCTAATTGACCTATAATTATTTCCTTTGGAAGGGTACACTATTACCCTGTAATATAATACCTGGTCCAATTTAAATATTATGGGTCAATATTAAGGTCTGATATTGCGCCTTGCGTTATTTAACCATTGAAAGATGTCTTTGAATTTTTAAAGCATTTTAGAACGCTTATTTCTTCATTTTAAGCTTCTCAGAACACTCTATTTCGCATAGGCATACATAGTAAAATTTAGGGTCACGCTGTGTACCCCCTAAATGACCTATAATTATTTCCTGTGGTAGGGTACACTATTACCCTGTAATATAATACGTGGTCCAATTTAAAAATTATAGGTCAATATTAAGTTCCGATACCGTGCCGTTAGTTAACATTGAAAAATGTCTTCGTATTTCCTTGTTTTAATGCACTATTTAAAATATACATAGTGTACCCCCTAATTGACCTATAATTATTTCCTGTTGTAGGGTACACTATTACCCTGTAATACAATACCTGGTTCAATTTAAATATTATGGGTCAATATTAAGGTTTGATATTGCGCCTTGCGTTAGTTAACCATTGAAAGATGTCTTTGAATTTTTAAAGCATTTTAGAACGCTTATTTCTTCATTTTAAGCTTCTCAGAACACTTTATTTCGCATAGGCATACATAGTAAACTTTAGGGTCACGCTGTGTACCCCCTAATTGACCTATAATTATTTCCTGTGGTAGGGTACACTATTACCCTGTAATATAATAGGTGGTCCAATTTAAAAATTATAGGTCAATATTAAGGTCCGATACCGTGCCGTTAGTTAGCATAGAAAAATGTCTTTGAATTTTTAAAGCATTTTAGAACGCTTATTTCCTCATTTTAAGCTTCTCAGAACACTTTATTTCGCATAGGCATACATAGTAAACTTTAGGGTCACTCTGCGTACCCCCTAATTGACCTATAATTATTTCCTGTGGTAGGGTACACTATAACCCTGTAATATAATACGTGGTCCAATTTAAAAATTATAGGTCAATATTAAGGTCCGATACCGTGCCGTTAGTTAACATAGAAAAGTGTCTTCGTATTTCCTTGTTTTAATGCACTATTTAAAATATACATAGTGTACCCCCTAATTGACCTATAATTATTTCCTGTGGTAGGGTACACTATTACCCTGTAATATAATACCTGGTCCAATTTAAATATTATGGGTCAATATTAAGGTCTGATATTGCGCCTTGCGTTAGTTAACCATTGAAAGATGTCTTTGAATTTTTAAAGCATTTTTGAACGCTTATTTCTTCATTTTAAGCATCTCAGAACACTCTATTTCGCATAGGCATACATAGTAAAATTTAGGGTCACGCTGTGTACCCCCTAAATGACCTATAATTATTTCCTGTGGTAGGGTACACTATAACCCTGTAATATAATACGTGGTCCAACTTACAAATTATAGGTCAATATTAAGGTCCGATACCGTGCCGTTAGTTAACATAGAAAAGTGTCCTCGTATTTCTTTGTTTTAATGCACTATTTAAAATATACATAATGTACCCCCTAATTGACCTATAATTATTTCCTGAGGTAGGGTACACTATTACCCTGTAATATAATACCTGGTCCAATTTAAATATTATGGGTCAATATTAAGGTCTGATATTGCGCCTTGCGTTAGTTAACCATTGAAAGATGTCTTTGAATTTTTAAAGCATTTTTGAACGCTTATTTCTTCATTTTAAGCATCTCAGAACACTCTATTTCGCATAGGCATACATAGTAAGATTTAGGGTCACGCTGTGTACCCCCTAAATGACCTATAATTATTTCCTGTGGTAGGGTACACTATTTCCCTGTAATATAATACGTGGTCCAATTTAAAAATTATAGGTCAATATTAAGGTCCGATACCGTGCCGTTAGTTAACATAGAAAAATGTCTTTGAATTTTTAAAGCATTTTAGAACGCTTATTTCCTCATTTTAAGCTTCTCAGAACACTTTATTTCGCATAGGCATACATAGTAAACTTTAGGGTCACTCTGTGTACCCCCTAATTGACCTATAATTATTTCCTGTGGTAGGGTACACTATAACCTTGTAATATAATACGTGGTCCAATTTAAAAATTATAGGTCAATATTAAGGTCCGATACCGTGCCGTTAGTTAACATAGAAAAGTGTCTTTGTATTTTCTTGTTTTAATGCACTATTTAAAACATACATAGTGTACCCCCTAATTGACCTATAATTATTTCCTGTTGTAGGGTTAACTATTACCCTGTAATATAATACCTGGTCCAATTGAAATATTATGGTTCCATATTAAGGTCTGATATCGCGCCTTGCGTTAGTTAACCATTGAAAGATGTCTTTGAATTTTTAAAGCATTTTAGAACGCTTATTTCTTCATTTTAAGCTTCTCAGAACACTCTATTTCGCATAGGCATACATAGTAAATTTTAGGGTCATGCTGTGTACCACCTAATTGACCTATAATTATTTCCTGTGGTAAGGTACACTATTACCCTGTAATATAATACGTGGTACAATTTAAAAATTATAGGTCAATATTAAGGTCCGATACCGTGCCGTTAGTTAACATAGAAAAGTGTCTTCGTATTTCCTTGTTTTAATGCACTATTTAAAATATACATAGTGTACCCCCTAATTGACCTATAATTATTTCCTGTGGTAGGGTGCACTATTACCCTGTAATATAATACCTGGTCCAATTTAAATATTATGGGTCAATATTAACGTCTGATATTGCGCCTTGCGCTAGTTAACCATTGAAAGATGTCTTTGAATTTTTAAAGCATTTTAGAACGCTTATTTCTTCATTTTAAGCTTCTCAGAACACTTTATTTCGCATAGGCATACATAGTAAAATTTAGGGTCACGCTGTGTACCCCCTAATTGACCTATAATTATTTCCTGTGATAGGGTACACTATAACCCTGTAATATAATACGTGGTCCAATTTACAAATTATAGGTCAATATTAAGGTCCGATACCGTGGCGTTAGTTAACATAGAAAAGTGTCTTCGTATTTCCTTGTTTTAATGCACTATTTAAAATATACATAGTGTACCCCCTAATTGACCTATAATTATTTCCTGTGGTAGGGTACACTATTACCCTGTAATACAATACCTTGTTCAATTTAAATATTATGGGTCAATATTAAGGTTTGATATTGCGCCTTGCGTTAGTTAACCATTGAAAGATGTCTTTGAATTTTTAAAGCATTTTAGAACGCTTATTTCTTCATTTTAAGCTTCTCAGAACACTTTATTTCGCATAGGCATACATAGTAAACTTTAGGGTCACTCTGCGTACCCCCTAATTGACCTATAATTATTTCCTGTGGTAGGGTACACTATAACCCTGTAATATAATACGTGGTCCAATTTACAAATTATAGGTCAATATTAAGGTCCGATACCGTGCCGTTAGTTAACATAGAAAGGTGTCTTCGTATTTCCTTGTTTTAATGCACTATTTAAAATATACATAGTGTACCCCCTAATTGACCTATAATTATTTCCTGTGGTAGGGTACACTATTACCCTGTAATATAATACCTGGTCCAATTTAAATATTATGGGTCAATATGAAGGTCTGATATTGCGCCTTGCGTTAGTTAACCATTGAAAGATGTCTTTGAATTTTTAAAGCATTTTTGAACGCTTATTTCTTCATTTTAAGCATCTCAGAACACTCTATTTCGCATAGGCATACATAGTAAAATTTAGGGTCACGCTGTGTACCCCCTAAATGACCTATAATTATTTCCTGTGGTAGGGTACACTATTTCCCTGTAATATAATACGTGGTCCAATTTAAAAATTATAGGTCAATATTAAGGTCCGATACCGTGCCGTTAGTTAACATAGAAAAATGTCTTTGAATTTTTAAAGCATTTTAGAACGCTTATTTCCTCATTTTAAGCTTCTCAGAACACTTTATTTCGCATAGGCATACATAGTAAACTTTAGGGTCACTCTGTGTACCCCCTAATTGACCTATAATTATTTCCTGTGGTAGGGTACACTATAACCCTGTAATATAATACGTGGTCCAATTTAAAAATTATAGGTCAATATTAAGGTCCGATACCGCGCCGTTAGTTAACATAGAAAAGTGTCTTCGTATTTTCTTGTTTTAATGCACTATTTAAAACATACATAGTGTACCCCCTAATTGACCTATAATTATTTCCTGTTGTAGGGTACACTATTACCCTGTAATATAATACCTGGTCCAATTGAAATATTATGGTTCCATATTAAGGTCTGATATCGCGCCTTGCGTTAGTTAACCATTGAAAGATGTCTTTGAATTTTTAAAGCATTTTAGAACGCTTATTTCTTCATTTTAAGCTTCTCAGAACACTCTATTTCGCATAGGCATACATAGTAAATTTTAGGGTCATGCTGTGTACCACCTAATTGACCTATAATTTTTTCCTGTGGTAAGGTACACTATTACCCTGTAATATAATACGTGGTACAATTTAAAAATTATAGGTCAATATTAAGGTCCGATACCGTGCCGTTAGTTAACATAGAAAAGTGTCTTCGTATTTCCTTGTTTTAATAAACTATTTAAAATATACATAGTGTACCCCCTAATTGACCTATAATTATTTCCTGTGGTAGGGTGCACTATTACCCTGTAATATAATACCTGGTCCAATTTAAATATTATGTGTCAATATTAAGGTCTGATATTGCGCCTTGCGCTAGTTAACCATTGAAAGATGTCTTTGAATTTTTAAAGCATTTTAGAACGCTTATTTCTTCATTTTAAGCTTCTCAGAACACTTTATTTCGCATAGGCATACATAGTAAAATTTAGGGTCACGCTGTGTACCCCCTAAATGACCTATAATTATTTCCTGTGGTAGGGCACACTATTACCCTGTAATATAATACGTGGTCCAATTTAAAAATTATAGGTCAATATTAAGGTCCGATACCGTGCCGTTAGTTAACATAGAAAAGTGTCTTCGTATTTTATTGTTTTAATGCACTATTTTAAACATACATAGTGTACCCCCTAATTGACCTATAATTATTTCCTGTTGTAGGGTACACTATTACCCTGTAATATAATACCTGGTCCAATTGAAATATTATGGTTCCATATTAAGGTCTGATATCGCGCCTTGCGTTAGTTAACCATTGAAAGATGTCTTTGAATTTTTAAAGCATTTTAGAACGCTTATTTCTTCATTTTAAGCTTCTCAGAACACTCTATTTCGCATAGGCATACATAGTAAATTTTAGGGTCATGCTGTGTACCACCTAATTGACCTATAATTATTTCCTGTGGTAAGGTACACTATTACCCTGTAATATAATACGTGGTACAATTTAAAAATTATAGGTCAATATTAAGGTCCGATACCGTGCCGTTAGTTAACATAGAAAAGTGTCTTCGTATTTCCTTGTTTTAATGCACTATTTAAAATATACATAGTGTACCCCCTAATTGACCTATAATTATTTCCTGTGGTAGGGTGCACTATTACCCTGTAATATAATACGTGGTCCAATTTAAAAATTATAGATCATTATTAAGGTCCGATACCGTGCCGTTAGTTAACATAGAAAAATGTCTTTGAATTTTTAAAGCATTTTAGAACGCTTATTTCCTCATTTTAAGCTTCTCAGAACACTTTATTTCGCATAGGCATACATAGTAAACTTTAGGGTCACTCTGTGTACCCCCTAATTGACCTATAATTATTTCCTGTGGTAGGGTACACTATAACCCTGTAATATAATACGTGGTCCAGTTTAAAAATTATAGGTCAATATTAAGGTCCGATACCGTGCCGTTAGTTAACATAGAAAAGTGTCTTCGTATTTCCTTGTTTTAATGCACTATTTAAAATATACATAGTGTACCCCCTAATTGACCTATAATTATTTCCTGTGGTAGGGTACACTATTACCCTGTAATATAATACCTGGTCCAATTTAAATATTATGGGTCAATATTAAGGTCTGATATTGCGCCTAGCGTTAGTTAACCATTGAAAGATGTCTTTGAATTTTTAAAGCATTTTAGAACGCTTATTTCTTCATTTTAAGCTTCTCAGAACACTTTATTTCGCATAGGCATACATAGTAAACTTTAGGGTCACACTGTGTACCCCCTAATTGACCTAAAATTATTTCCTGTGGTAGGGTACATTATTATCATGTAATATAATACGTGGTCCAATTTAAAAATTATTGGTCAATATTAAGGTCCGATACCGGGCCGTTAGTTAACATAGAAAAGTGTCTTCGTATTTCCTTGTTTTAATGCACTATTTAAAATATACATAGTGTACCCCCTAATTGACCTATAATTATTTCCTGTGGTAGGGTACACTATTACCCTGTAATATAATACCTGGTCCAATTTAAATATTATGGGTCAATATTAAGGTCTGATATTGCGCCTTGCGTTAGTTAACCATTGAAAGATGTCTTTGAATTTTTAAAGCATTTTTGAACGCTTATTTCTTCATTTTAAGCATCTCAGAACACTCTATTTCGCATAGGCATACATAGTAAAATTTAGGGTCACGCTGTGTACCCCCTAAATGACCTATAATTATTTCCTGTGGTAGGGTACACTATTTCCCTGTAATATAATACGTGGTCCAATTTAAAAATTATAGGTCAATATTAAGGTCCGATACCGTGCCGTTAGTTAACATAGAAAAGTGTCTTCGTATTTTCTTGATTTAATGCACTATTTAAAACATACATAGTGTACCCCCTAATTGACCTATAATTATTTCCTGTTGTAGGGTACACTATTACCCTGTAATATAATACCTGGTCCAATTGAAATATTATGGTTCCATATTAAGGTCTGATATCGCGCCTTGCGTTAGTTAACCATTGAAAGATGTCTTTGAATTTTTAAAGCATTTTAGAACGCTTATTTCTTCATTTTAAGCTTCTCAGAACACTCTATTTCGCATAGGCATACATAGTAAATTTTAGGGTCATGCTGTGTAACACCTAATTGACCTATAATTATTTCCTGTGGTAAGGTACACTATTACCCTGTAATATAATACGTGGTACAATTTAAAAATTATAGGTCAATATTAAGGTCCGATACCGTGCCGTTAGTTAACATAGAAAAGTGTCTTCGTATTTCCTTGTTTTAATAAACTATTTAAAATATACATAGTGTACCCCCTAATTGACCTATAATTATTTCCTGTGGTAGGGTGCACTATTACCCTGTAATATAATACCTGGTCCAATTTAAATATTATGGGTCAATATTAAGGTCTGATATTGCGCCTTGCGCTAGTTAACCATTGAAAGATGTCTTTGAATTTTTAAAGCATTTTAGAACGCTTATTTCTTCATTTTAAGCTTCTCAGAACACTTTATTTCGCATAGGCATACATAGTAAAATTTAGGGTCACGCTGTGTACCCCCTAAATGACCTATAATTATTTCCTGTGGTAGGGCACACTATTACCCTGTAATATAATACGTGGTCCAATTTAAAAATTATAGGTCAATATTAAGGTCCGATACCGTGCCGTTAGTTAACATAGAAAAGTGTCTTCGTATTTTATTGTTTTAATGCACTATTTTAAACATACATAGTGTACCCCCTAATTGACCTATAATTATTTCCTGTTGTAGGGTACACTATTACCCTGTAATATAATACCTGGTCCAATTGAAATATTATGGTTCCATATTAAGGTCTGATATCGCGCCTTGCGTTAGTTAACCATTGAAAGATGTCTTTGAATTTTTAAAGCATTTTAGAACGCTTATTTCTTCATTTTAAGCTTCTCAGAACACTCTATTTCGCATAGGCATACATAGTAAATTTTAGGGTCATGCTGTGTACCACCTAATTGACCTATAATTATTTCCTGTGGTAAGGTACACTATTACCCTGTAATATAATACGTGGTACAATTTAAAAATTATAGGTCAATATTAAGGTCCGATACCGTGCCGTTAGTTAACATAGAAAAGTGTCTTCGTATTTCCTTGTTTTAATGCACTATTTAAAATATACATAGTGTACCCCCTAATTGACCTATAATTATTTCCTGTGGTAGGGTGCACTATTACCCTGTAATATAATACGTGGTCCAATTTAAAAATTATAGGTCAATATTAAGGTCCGATACCGTGCCGTTAGTTAACATAGAAAAATGTCTTTGAATTTTTAAAGCATTTTAGAACGCTTATTTCCTCATTTTAAGCTTCTCAGAACACTTTATTTCGCATAGGCATACATAGTAAACTTTAGGGTCACTCTGTGTACCCCCTAATTGACCTATAATTATTTCCTGTGGTAGGGTACACTATAACCCTGTAATATAATACGTGGTCCAGTTTAAAAATTATAGGTCAATATTAAGGTCCGATACCGTGCCGTTAGTTAACATAGAAAAGTGTCTTCGTATTTCCTTGTTTTAATGCACTATTTAAAATATACATAGTGTACCCCCTAATTGACCTATAATTATTTCCTGTGGTAGGGTACACTATTACCCTGTAATATAATATCTGGTCCAATTTAAATATTATGGGTCAATATTAAGGTCTGATATTGCGCCTAGCGTTAGTTAACCATTGAAAGATGTCTTTGAATTTTTAAAGCATTTTAGAACGCTTATTTCTTCATTTTAAGCTTCTCAGAACACTTTATTTCGCATAGGCATACATAGTAAACTTTAGGGTCACACTGTGTACCCCCTAATTGACCTAAAATTATTTCCTGTGGTAGGGTACATTATTATCATGTAATATAATACGTGGTCCAATTTAAAAATTATTGGTCAATATTAAGGTCCGATACCGGGCCGTTAGTTAACATAGAAAAGTGTCTTCGTATTTCCTTGTTTTAATGCACTATTTAAAATATACATAGTGTACCCCCTAATTGACCTATAATTATTTCCTGTGGTAGGGTACACTATTACCCTGTAATATAATAGGTGGTCCAATTTAAAAATTATAGGTCAATATTAAGGTCCGATACCGTGCCGTTAGTTAGCATAGAAAAATGTCTTTGAATTTTTAAAGCATTTTAGAACGCTTATTTCCTCATTTTAAGCTTCTCAGAACACTTTATTTCGCATAGGCATACATAGTATACTTTAGGGTCACTCTGCGTACCCCCTAATTGACCTATAATTATTTCCTGTGGTAGGGTACACTATAACCCTGTAATATAATACGTGGTCCAATTTAAAAATTATAGGTCAATATTAAGGTCCGATACGTGCCGTTAGTTAACATAGAAAAGTGTCTTCGTATTTCCTTGTTTTAATGCACTATTTAAAATATACATAGTGTACCCCCTAATTGACCTATAATTATTTCCTGTGGTAGGGTACACTATTACCCTGTAATATAATACCTGGTCCAATTTAAATATTATGGGTCAATATTAAGGTCTGATATTGCGCCTTGCGTTAGTTAACCATTGAAAGATGTCTTTGAATTTTTAAAGCATTTTTGAACGCTTATTTCTTCATTTTAAGCATCTCAGAACACTCTATTTCGCATAGGCATACATAGTAAAATTTAGGGTCACGCTGTGTACCCCCTAAATGACCTATAATTATTTCCTGTGGTAGGGTACACTATTACCCTGTAATATAATACGTGGTCCAATTTAAAAATTATAGGTCAATATTAAGGTCCGATACCGTGCCGTTAGTTAACATAGAAAAATGTCTTTGAATTTTTAAAGCATTTTAGAACGCTTATTTCCTCATTTTAAGCTTCTCAGAACACTTTATTTCGCATAGGCATACATAGTAAAATTTAGGGTCACGCTGTGTACCCCCTAAATGACCTATAATTAATTCCTGTGGTAGGGTACACTATTACCCTGTAATATAATACGTGGTCCAATGTAAAAATTATAGGTCAATATTAAATTCCGATACCGTGCCGTTAGTTAACATTGAAAAATGTCTTCGTATTTCCTTGTTTTAATGCACTATTTAAAATATACATAGTGTACCCCCTAATTGACTTATAATTATTTCCTGTGGTAGGGTACACTATTACCCTGTAATACAATACCTTGTTCAATTTAAATATTATGGGTCAATATTAAGGTTTGATATTGCGCCTTGCGTTAGTTAACCATTGAAAGATGTCTTTGAATTTTTAAAGCATTTTAGAACGCTTATTTCCTCATTTTAAGCTTCTCAGAACACTTTATTTCGCATAGGCATACATAGTAAACTTTAGGGTCACTCTGCGTACCCCCTAATTGACCTATAATTATTTCCTGTGATAGGGTACACTATAACCCTGTAATATAATACGTGGTCCAATTTACAAATTATAGGTCAATATTAAGGTCCGATACCGTGCCGTTAGTTAACATAGAAAAGTGTCTTCGTATTTCCTTGTTTTAATGCACTATTTAAAATATACATAGTGTACCCCCTAATTGACCTATAATTATTTCCTGTGGTAGGGTACACTATTACCCTGTAATACAATGCCTTGTTCAATTTAAATATTATGGGTCAATATTAAGGTTTGATATTGCGCCTTGCGTTAGTTAACCATTGAAAGATGTCTTTGAATTTTTAAAGCATTTTAGAACGCTTATTTCTTCATTTTAAGCTTCTCAGAACACTTTATTTCGCATAGGCATACATAGTAAACTTTAGGGTCATGCTGTGTACCCCCTAATTGACCTATAATTATTTCCTGTGGTAGGGTACACTATTACCCTGTAATATAATAGGTGGTCCAATTTAAAAATTATAGGTCAATATTAAGGTCCGATACCGTGCCGTTAGTTAGCATAGAAAAATGTCTTTGAATTTTTAAAGCATTTTAGAACGCTTATTTCCTCATTTTAAGCTTCTCAGAACACTTTATTTCGCATAGGCATACATAGTAAACTTTAGGGTCACTCTGCGTACCCCCTAATTGACCTATAATTATTTCCTGTGGTAGGGTACACTATAACCCTGTAATATAATACGTGGTCCAATTTACAAATTATAGGTCAATATTAAGGTCCGATACCGTGCCGTTAGTTAACATAGAAAAGTGTCTTCGTATTTCTTTGTTTTAATGCACTATTTAAAATATACATAGTGTACCCCCTAATTGACCTATAATTATTTCCTGTGGTAGGGTACACTATTACCCTGTAATATAATACCTGGTCCAATTTAAATATTATGGGTCAATATTAAGGTCTGATATTGCACCTTGCGTTAGTTAACCATTGAAAGATGTCTTTGAATTTTTAAAGCATTTTTGAACGCTTATTTCTTCATTTTAAGCATCTCAGAACACTCTATTTCGCATAGGCATACATAGTAAAATTTAGGGTCACGCTGTGTACCCCCTAAATGACCTATAATTATTTCCTGTGGTAGGGTACACTATTTCCCTGTAATATAATACGTGGTCCAATTTAAAAATTATAGGTCAATATTAAGGTCCGATACCGTGCCGTTAGTTAACATAGAAAAATGTCTTTGAATTTTTAAAGCATTTTAGAACGCTTATTTCCTCATTTTAAGCTTCTCAGAACACTTTATTTCGCATAGGCATACATAGTAAACTTTAGGGTCACTCTGTGTACCCCCTAATTGACCTATAATTATTTCCTGTGGTAGGGTACACTATAACCCTGTAATATAATATGTGGTCCAATTTAAAAATTATAGGTCAATATTAAGGTCCGATACCGTGCCGTTAGTTAACATAGAAAAGTGTCTTTGTATTTTCTTGTTTTAATGCACTATTTAAAACATACATAGTGTACCCCCTAATTGACCTATAATTATTTCCTGTTGTAGGGTACACTATTACCCTGTAATATAATACCTGGTCCAATTGAAATATTATGGTTCCATATTAAGGTCTGATATCGCGCCTTGCGTTAGTTAACCATTGAAAGATGTCTTTGAATTTTTAAAGCCTTTTAGAACGCTTATTTCTTCATTTTAAGCTTCTCAGAACACTCTATTTCGCATAGGCATACATAGTAAATTTTAGGGTCATGCTGTGTACCACCTAATTGACCTATAATTATTTCCTGTGGTAAGGTACACTATTACCCTGTAATATAATACGTGGTACAATTTAAAAATTATAGGTCAATATTAAGGTCCGATACCGTGCCGTTAGTTAACATAGAAAAGTGTCTTCGTATTTCCTTGTTTTAATGCACTATTTAAAATATACATAGTGTACCCCCTAATTGACCTATAATTATTTCCTGTGGTAGGGTGCACTATTACCCTGTAATATAATACCTGGTCCAATTTAAATATTATGGGTCAATATTAAGGTCTGATATTGCGCCTTGCGCTAGTTAACCATTGAAAGATGTCTTTGAATTTTTAAAGCATTTTAGAACGCTTATTTCTTCATTTTAAGCTTCTCAGAACACTTTATTTCGCATAGGCATACATAGTAAAATTTAGGGCCACGCTGTGTACCCCCTAAATGACCTATAATTATTTCCTGTGGTAGGGCACACTATTACCCTGTAATATAATACGTGGTCCAATTTAAAAATTATAGGTCAATATTAAGGTCCGATACCGTGCCGTTAGTTAACATAGAAAAGTGTCTTCGTATTTCCTTGTTTTAATGCACTATTTAAAATATACATAGTGTACCCCCTAATTGACCCATAATTATTTCCTGTGGTAGGGTGCACTATTACCCTGTAATATAATACGTGGTCCAATTTAAAAATTATAGGTCAATATTAAGGTCCGATACCGTGCCGTTAGTTAACATAGAAAAATGTCTTTGAATTTTTAAAGCATTTTAGAACGCTTATTTCCTCATTTTAAGCTTCTCAGAACACTTTATTTCGCATAGGCATACATAGTAAACTTTAGGGTCACTCTGTGTACCCCCTAATTGACCTATAATTATTTCCTGTGGTAGGGTACACTATAACCCTGTAATATAATACGTGGTCCAGTTTAAAAATTATAGGTCAATATTAAGGTCCGATACCGTGCCGTTAGTTAACATAGAAAAGTGTCTTCGTATTTCCTTGTTTTAATGCACTATTTAAAATATACATAGTGTACCCCCTAATTGACCTATAATTATTTCCTGTGGTAGGGTACACTATTACCCTGTAATATAATACCTGGTCCAATTTAAATATTATGGGTCAATATTAAGGTCTGATATTGCGCCTTGCGTTAGTTAACCATTGAAAGATGTCTTTGAATTTTTAAAGCATTTTAGAACGCTTATTTCTTCATTTTAAGCATCTCAGAACACTCTATTTCGCATAGGCATATATAGTAAACTTTAGGGTCACTCTGTGTACCCCCTAATTGACCTATAATTATTTCCTGTGGTAGGGTACACTATAACCCTGTAATATAATACGTGGTCAAATTTAAAATTTATAGGTCAATATTAAGGTCCGATACCGTGCCGTTAGTTAACATAGAAAAGTGTCTTCGTATTTCCTTGTTTTAATGCACTATTTAAAATATACATAGTGTACCCCCTAATTGACCTATAATTATTTCCTGTGGTAGGGTACACTATTACCCTGTAATATAATACCTGGTCCAATTTAAATATTATGGGTCAATATTAAGGTCTGATATTGCGCCTAGCGTTAGTTAACCATTGAAAGATGTCTTTAAATTTTTAAAGCATTTTAGAACGCTTATTTCTTCATTTTAAGCTTCTCAGAACACTTTATTTCGCATAGGCATACATAGTAAACTTTAGGGTCACACTGTGTACCCCCTAATTGACCTAAAATTATTTCCTGTGGTAGGGTACATTATTATCATGTAATATAATACGTGGTCAAATTTAAAAATTATAGGTCAATATTAAGGTCCGATACCGGGCCGTTAGTTAACATAGAAAAGTGTCTTCGTATTTCCTTGTTTTAATGCACTATTTAAAATATACATAGTGTACCCCCTAATTGACCTATAATTATTCCCTGTGGTAGTTTACACTATTACCCTGTAATATAATAGGTGGTCCAATTTAAAAATTATAGGTCAATATTAAGGTCCGATACCGTGCCGTTAGTTAGCATAGAAAAATGTCTTTGAATTTTTAAAGCATTTTAGAACGCTTATTTCCTCATTTTAAGCTTCTCAGAACACTTTATTTCGCATAGGCATACATAGTAAACTTTAGGGTCACTCTGCGTACCCCCTAATTGACCTATAATTATTTCCTGTGGTAGGGTACACTATAACCCTGTAATATAATACGTGGTCCAATTTAAAAATTATAGGTCAATATTAAGGTCCGATACCGTGCCGTTAGTTAACATAGAAAAGTGTCTTCGTATTTCCTTGTTTTAATGCACTATTTAAAATATACATAGTGTACCCCCTAATTGACCTATAATTATTTCCTGTGGTAGGGTACACTATTACCCTGTAATATAATACCTGGTCCAATTTAAATATTATGGGTCAATATTAAGGTCTGATATTGCGCCTTGCGTTAGTTAACCATTGAAAGATGTCTTTGAATTTTTAAAGCATTTTTGAACGCTTATTTCTTCATTTTAAGCATCTCAGAACACTCTATTTCGCATAGGCATACATAGTAAAATTTAGGGTCACGCTGTGTACCCCCTAAATGACCTATAATTATTTCCTGTGGTAGGGTACACTATTACCCTGTAATATAATACGTGGTCCAATTTAAAAATTATAGGTCAATATTAAGGTCCGATACCGTGCCGTTAGTTAACATAGAAAAATGTCTTTGAATTTTTAAAGCATTTTAGAACGCTTATTTCCTCATTTTAAGCTTCTCAGAACACTTTATTTCGCATAGGCATACATAGTAAAATTTAGGGTCACGCTGTGTACCCCCTAAATGACCTATAATTAATTCCTGTGGTAGGGTACACTATTACCCTGTAATATAATACGTGGTCCAATGTAAAAATTATAGGTCAATATTAAATTCCGATACCGTGCCGTTAGTTAACATTGAAAAATGTCTTCGTATTTCCTTGTTTTAATGCACTATTTAAAATATACATAGTGTACCCCCTAATTGACTTATAATTATTTCCTGTGGTAGGGTACACTATTACCCTGTAATACAATACCTTGTTCAATTTAAATATTATGGGTCAATATTAAGGTTTGATATTGCGCCTTGCGTTAGTTAACCATTGAAAGATGTCTTTGAATTTTTAAAGCCTTTTAGAACGCTTATTTCCTCATTTTAAGCTTCTCAGAACACTTTATTTCGCATAGGCATACATAGTAAACTTTAGGGTCACTCTGCGTACCCCCTAATTGACCTATAATTATTTCCTGTGATAGGGTACACTATAACCCTGTAATATAATACGTGGTCCAATTTACAAATTATAGGTCAATATTAAGGTCCGATACCGTGCCGTTAGTTAACATAGAAAAGTGTCTTCGTATTTCCTTGTTTTAATGCACTATTTAAAATATACATAGTGTACCCCCTAATTGACCTATAATTATTTCCTGTGGTAGGGTACACTATTACCCTGTAGTACAATACCTTGTTCAATTTAAATATCATGGGTCAATATTAAGGTTTGATATTGCGCCTTGCGTTAGTTAACCATTGAAAGATGTCTTTGAATTTTTAAAGCATTTTAGAACGCTTATTTCTTCATTTTAAGCTTCTCAGAACACTTTATTTCGCATAGGCATACATAGTAAACTTTAGGGTCATGCTGTGTACCCCCTAATTGACCTATAATTATTTCCTGTGGTAGGGTACACTATTACCCTGTAATATAATAGGTGGTCCAATTTAAAAATTATAGGTCAATATTAAGGTCCGATACCGTGCCGTTAGTTAGCATAGAAAAATGTCTTTGAATTTTTAAAGCATTTTAGAACGCTTATTTCCTCATTTTAAGCTTCTCAGAACACTTTATTTCGCATAGGCATACATAGTAAATTTTAGGGTCATGCTGTGTACCACCTAATTGACCTATAATTATTTCCTGTGGTAAGGTACACTATTACCCTGTAATATAATACGTGGTACAATTTAAAAATTATAGGTCAATATTAAGGTCCGATACCGTGCCGTTAGTTAACATAGAAAAGTGTCTTCGTATTTCCTTGTTTTAATGCACTATTTAAAATATACATAGTGTACCCCCTAATTGACCTATAATTATTTCCTGTGGTAGGGTGCACTATTACCCTGTAATATAATACCTGGTCCAATTTAAATATTATGGGTCAATATTAAGGTCTGATATTGCGCCTTGCGCTAGTTAACCATTGAAAGATGTCTTTGAATTTTTAAAGCATTTAGAACGCTTATTTCTTCATTTTAAGCTTCTCAGAACACTTTATTTCGCATAGGCATACATAGTAAAATTTAGGGTCACGCTGTGTACCCCCTAATTGACCTATAATTATTTCCTGTGATAGGGTACACTATAACCCTGTAATATAATACGTGGTCCAATTTACAAATTATAGGTCAATATTAAATTCCGATACCGTGCCGTTAGTTAACATTGAAAAATGTCTTCGTATTTCCTTGTTTTAATGCACTATTTAAAATATACATAGTGTACCCCCTAATTGACTTATAATTATTTCCTGTGGTAGGGTACACTATTACCCTGTAATACAATACCTTGTTCAATTTAAATATTATGGGTCAATATTAAGGTTTGATATTGCGCCTTGCGTTAGTTACCCATTGAAAGATGTCTTTGAATTTTTAAAGCATTTTAGAACGCTTATTTCCTCATTTTAAGCTTCTCAGAACACTTTATTTCGCATAGGCATACATAGTAAACTTTAGGGTCACTCTGCGTACCCCCTAATTGACCTATAATTATTTCCTGTGATAGGGTACACTATAACCCTGTAATATAATACGTGGTCCAATTTACAAATTATAGGTCAATATTAAGGTCCGATACCGTGCCGTTAGTTAACATAGAAAAGTGTCTTCGTATTTCCTTGTTTTAATGCACTATTTAAAATATACATAGTGTACCCCCTAATTGACCTATAATTATTTCCTGTGGTAGGGTACACTATTACCCTGTAATACAATACCTTGTTCAATTTAAATATTATGGGTCAATATTAAGGTTTGATATTGCGCCTTGCGTTAGTTAACCATTGAAAGATGTCTTTGAATTTTTAAAGCATTTTAGAACGCTTATTTCTTCATTTGAAGCTTCTCAGAACACTTTATTTCGCATAGGCATACATAGTAAACTTTAGGGTCACGCTGTGTACCCCCTAAATGACCTATAATTATTTCCTGTGGTAGGGTACACTATTTCCCTGTAATATAATACGTGGTCCAATTTAAAAATTATAGGTCAATATTAAGGTCCGATAACGTGCCGTTAGTTAACATAGAAAAATGTCTTTGAATTTTTAAAGCATTTTAGAACGCTTATTTCCTCATTTTAAGCTTCTCAGAACACTTTATTTCGCATAGGCATACATAGTAAACTTTAGGGTCACTCTGTGTACCCCCTAATTGACCTATAATTATTTCCTGTGGTAGGGTACACTATAACCCTGTAATATAATACGTGGTCCAATTTAAAAATTATAGGTCAATATTAAGGTCCGATACCGTGCCGTTAGTTAACATAGAAAAGTGTCTTCGTATTTTCTTGTTTTAATGCACTATTTAAAACATACATAGTGTACCCCCTAATTGACCTATAATTATTTCCTGTTGTAGGGTACACTATTACCCTGTAATATAATACCTGGACCAATTGAAATATTATGGTTCCATATTAAGGTCTGATATCGCGCCTTGCGTTAGTTAACCATTGAAAGATGTCTTTGAATTTTTAAAGCATTTTAGAACGCTTATTTCTTCATTTTAAGCTTCTCAGAACACTCTATTTCGCATAGGCATACATAGTAAATTTTAGGGTCATGCTGTGTACCACCTAATTGACCTATAATTATTTCCTGTGGTAAGGTACACTATTACCCTGTAATATAATACGTGGTACAATTTAAAAATTATAGGTCAATATTAAGGTCCGATACCGTGCCGTTAGTAAACATAGAAAAGTGTCTTCGTATTTCCTTGTTTTAATGCACTATTTAAAATATACATAGTGTACCCCCTAATTGACCTATAATTATTTCCTGTGGTAGGGTGCACTATTTCCCTGTAATATAATACCTGGTCCAATTTAAATATTATGGGTCAATATTAAGGTCTGATATTGCGCCTTGCGCTAGTTAACCATTGAAAGATGTCTTTGAATTTTTAAAGCATTTTAGAACGCTTATTTCTTCATTTTAAGCTTCTCAGAACACTTTATTTCGCATAGGCATACATAGTAAAATTTAGGGTCACGCTGTGTACCCCCTAAATGACCTATAATTATTTCCTGTGGTAGGGCACACTATTACCCTGTAATATAATACGTGGTCCAATTTAAAAATTATAGGTCAATATTAAGGTCCGATACCGTGCCGTTAGCTAACATAAAAAAATGTCTTTGAATTTTTAAAGCATTTTAGAACGCTTATTTCCTCATTTTAAGCTTCTCAGAACACTTTATTTCGCATAGGCATACATAGTAAACTTTAGGGTCACTCTGTGTACCCCCTAATTGACCTATAATTATTTCCTGTGGTAGGGTACACTATAACCCTGTAATATAATACGTGGTCCAGTTTAAAAATTATAGGTCAATATTAAGGTCCGATACCGTGCCGTTAGTTAGCATAGAAAAGTGTCTTCGTATTTCCTTGTTTTAATGCACTATTTAAAATATACATAGTGTACCCCCTAATTGACCTATAATTATTTCCTGTGGTAGGGTACACTATTACCCTGTAATATAATACCTGGTCCAATTTAAATATTATGGGTCAATATTAAGGTCTGATACCGTGCCGTTAGTTAACATAGAAAAATGTCTTTGAATTTTTAAAGCATTTTAGAACGCTTATTTCCTCATTTTAAGCTTCTCAGAACACTTTATTTCGCATAGGCATACATAGTAAATTTTAGGGTCATGCTGTGTACCACCTAATTGACCTATAATTATTTCCTGTGGTAAGGTACACTATTACCCTGTAATATAATACGTGGTACAATTTAAAAATTATAGGTCAATATTAAGGTCCGATACCGTGCCGTTAGTTAACATAGAAAAGTGTCTTCGTATTTCCTTGTTTTAATGCACTATTTAAAATATACATAGTGTACCCCCTAATTGACCTATAATTATTTCCTGTGGTAGGGTGCACTATTACCCTGTAATATAATACCTGGTCCAATTTAAATATTATGGGTCAATATTAAGGTCTGATATTGCGCCTTGCGCTAGTTAACCATTGAAAGATGTCTTTGAATTTTTAAAGCATTTTAGAACGCTTATTTCTTCATTTTAAGCTTCTCAGAACACTTTATTTCGCATAGGCATACATAGTAAAATTTAGGGTCACGCTGTGTACCCCCTAATTGACCTATAATTATTTCCTGTGATAGGGTACACTATAACCCTGTAATATAATACGTGGTCCAATTTACAAATTATAGGTCAATATTAAGGTCCGATACCGTGCCGTTAGTTAACATAGAAAAGTGTCTTCGTATTTCCTTGTTTTAATGCACTATTTAAAATATACATAGTGTACCCCCTAATTGACCTATAATTATTTCCTGTGGTAGGGTACACTATTACCCTGTAATACAATACCTTGTTCAATTTAAATATTATGGGTCAATATTAAGGTTTGATATTGCGCCTTGCGTTAGTTAACCATTGAAAGATGTCTTTGAATTTTTAAAGCATTTTAGAACGCTTATTTCTTCATTTTAAGCTTCTCAGAACACTTTATTTCGCATAGGCATACATAGTAAACTTTAGGGTCACGCTGTGTACCCCCTAAATGACCTATAATTATTTCCTGTGGTAGGGTACACTATTTCCCTGTAATATAATACGTGGTCCAATTTAAAAATTATAGGTCAATATTAAGGTCCGATAACGTGCCGTTAGTTAACATAGAAAAATGTCTTTGAATTTTTAAAGCATTTTAGAACGCTTATTTCCTCATTTTAAGCTTCTCAGAACACTTTATTTCGCATAGGCATACATAGTAAACTTTAGGGTCACTCTGTGTACCCCCTAATTGACCTATAATTATTTCCTGTGGTAGGGTACACTATAACCCTGTAATATAATACGTGGTCCAATTTAAAAATTATAGGTCAATATTAAGGTCCGATACCGTGCCGTTAGTTAACATAGAAAAGTGTCTTCGTATTTTCTTGTTTTAATGCACTATTTAAAACATACATAGTGTACCCCCTAATTGACCTATAATTATTTCCTGTTGTAGGGTACACTATTACCCTGTAATATAATACGTGGTCCAATTTAAAAATTATAGGTCAATATTAAGGTCCGATACCGTGCCGTTAGCTAACATAAAAAAATGTCTTTGAATTTTTAAAGCATTTTAGAACGCTTATTTCCTCATTTTAAGCTTCTCAGAACACTTTATTTCGCATAGGCATACATAGTAAAATTTAGGGTCACGCTGTGTACCCCCTAATTGACCTATAATTATTTCCTGTGATAGGGTACACTATAACCCTGTAATATAATACGTGGTCCAATTTACAAATTATAGGTCAATATTAAGGTCCGATACCGTGCCGTTAGTTAACATAGAAAAGTGTCTTCGTATTTCCTTGTTTTAATGCACTATTTAAAATATACATAGTGTACCCCCTAATTGACCTATAATTATTTCCTGTGGTAGGGTACACTATTACCCTGTAATACAATACCTTGTTCAATTTAAATATTATGGGTCAATATTAAGGTTTGATATTGCGCCTTGCGTTAGTTAACCATTGAAAGATGTCTTTGAATTTTTAAAACATTTTAGAACGCTTATTTCTTCATTTTAAGCTTCTCAGAACACTTTATTTCGCATAGGCATACATAGTAAACTTTAGGGTCACGCTGTGTACCCCCTAAATGACCTATAATTATTTCCTGTGGTAGGGTACACTATTTCCCTGTAATATAATACCTGGTCCAATTTAAAAATTATAGGTCAATATTAAGGTCCGATAACGTGCCGTTAGTTAACATAGAAAAATGTCTTTGAATTTTTAAAGCATTTTAGAACGCTTATTTCCTCATTTTAAGCTTCTCAGAACACTTTATTTCGCATAGGCATACATAGTAAACTTTAGGGTCACTCTGTGTACCCCCTAATTGACCTATAATTATTTCCTGTGGTAGGGTACACTATAACCCTGTAATATAATACGTGGTCCAATTTAAAAATTATAGGTCAATATTAAGGTCCGATACCGTGCCGTTAGTTAACATAGAAAAGTGTCTTCGTATTTTCTTGTTTTAATGCACTATTTAAAACATACATAGTGTACCCCCTAATTGACCTATAATTATTTCCTGTTGTAGGGTACACTATTACCCTGTAATATAATACCTGGTCCAATTGAAATATTATGGTTCCATATTAAGGTCTGATATCGCGCCTTGCGTTAGTTAACCATTGAAAGATGTCTTTGAATTTTTAAAGCATTTTAGAACGCTTATTTCTTCATTTTAAGCTTCTCAGAACACTCTATTTCGCATAGGCATACATAGTAAATTTTAGGGTCATGCTGTGTACCCCCTAAATGACCTATAATTATTTCCTGTGGTAGGGCACACTATTACCCTGTAATATAATACGTGGTCCAATTTAAAAATTATAGGTCAATATTAAGGTCCGATACCGTGCCGTTAGCTAACATAAAAAAATGTCTTTGAATTTTTAAAGCATTTTAGAACGCTTATTTCCTCATTTTAAGCTTCTCAGAACACTTTATTTCGCATAGGCATACATAGTAAATTTTAGGGTCATGCTGTGTACCCCCTAAATGACCTATAATTATTTCCTGTGGTAGGGCACACTATTACCCTGTAATATAATACGTGGTACAATTTAAAAATTATAGGTCAATATTAAGGTCCGATACCGTGCCGTTAGTTAACATTGAAAAGTGTCTTCGTATTTCCTTGTTTTAATGCACTATTTAAGGGGACAATGGACGTTCAAAACCAAAAATTTTAATTTTCCTCCTAGCTATATGAAATTTTTATTGAATGTTGGTAAGCTCAATAGAAGCCTGTGTATAATTTGTTTTAAGAAAACGTTAATTATTTTTCAAGTTACAGCTAAAAGTATATTTTTAATTAACGTTAAATTAGCAATACATAAAATGTCCCTTGCGCATCAGTTTTGCTTTTTTCAAAATTATTTTTGTACAAAAAATGAGGTTATAAGTACTTTTATGTATTAAACTTGTTTCAGGTACAATATAGAGCAATAATTTGTATCAAAAGTTTTTTTACACATCGCTCACACAATTTTCATCAAAAAATTACTATTCATAAACTTTTGTTTAAATATTAGCAACACAAATTTTTGTGCAATGCTAATTAATTGTAGTTCTATCTTTAGAACAAACATCAAACAATCGCTGAAAAAAAATTCAGAGCAATAGAGCAAAAATTGATGCTCAAGGAACTTTTCGAAGATAGAAAATCATCGAAAAATCTTATTCTGAGAAAAATCTATATTTTTCAATGCAAATGATTTACAACATACAAATTGAAACTCTTATAACTCGTTAACAAAAGCTCCAATTTGAATTCTGTTTGCTGTATATTATTCAGAAAAGTGTGAATTTTTTTAATATCGCAAAAAACAAAAACCCAAAATTTTAAGGATTTTTCGTATTTCGAACGTCCATTGTCCCCTTAAAATATACATAGTGTACCCCCTAATTGACCTATAATTATTTCCTGTGGTAGGGTGCACTATTACCCTGTAATATAATACCTGGTCCAATTTAAATATTATGGGTCAATATTAAGGTCTGATATTGCGCCTTGCGCTAGTTAACCATTGAAAGATGTCTTTGAATTTTTAAAGCATTTTAGAACGCTTATTTCTTCATTTTAAGCTTCTCAGAACACTTTATTTCGCATAGGCATACATAGTAAAATTTAGGGTCACGCTGTGTACCCCCTAAATGACCTATAATTATTTCCTGTGGTAGGGCACACTATTACCCTGTAATATAATACGTGGTCCAATTTAAAAATTATAGGTCAATATTAAGGTCCGATACCGTGCCGTTAGCTAACATAAAAAAATGTCTTTGAATTTTTAAAGCATTTTAGAACGCTTATTTCCTCATTTTAAGCTTCTCAGAACACTTTATTTCGCATAGGCATACATAGTAAACTTTAGGGTCACTCTGTGTACCCCCTAATTGACCTATAATTATTTCCTGTGGTAGGGTACACTATAACCCTGTAATATAATACGTGGTCCAGTTTAAAAATTATAGGTCAATATTAAGGTCCGATACCGTGCCGTTAGTTAACATAGAAAAGTGTCTTCGTATTTCCTTGTTTTAATGCACTATTTAAAATATACATAGTGTACCCCCTAATTGACCTATAATTATTTCCTGTGGTAGGGTACACTATTACCCTGTAATATAATACCTGGTCCAATTTAAATATTATGGGTCAATATTAAGGTCTGATATTGCGCCTTGCGTTAGTTAACCATTGAAAGATGTCTTTGAATTTTTAAAGCATTTTAGAACGCTTATTTCTTCATTTTAAGCATCTCAGAACACTCTATTTCGCATAGGCATATATAGTAAACTTTAGGGTCACTCTGTGTACCCCCTAATTGACCTATAATTATTTCCTGTGGTAGGGTACACTATAACCCTGTAATATAATACGTGGTCAAATTTAAAAATTATAGGTCAATATTAAGGTCCGATACCGTGCCGTTAGTTAACATAGAAAAGTGTCTTTGTATTTTCTTGTTTTAATGCACTATTTAAAACATACATAGTGTACCCCCTAATTGACCTATAATTATTTCCTGTTGTAGGGTACACTATTACCCTGTAATATAATACCTTGTTCAATTTAAATATTATCTGTCAATATTAAGGTTTGATATTGCGCCTTGCGTTAGTTAACCATTGAAAGATGTCTTTGAATTTTTAAAGCATTTTAGAACGCTTATTTCTTCATTTTAAGCTTCTCAGAACACTTTATTTCGCATAGGCATACATAGTAAACTTTAGGGTCACGCTGTGTACCCCCTAATTGACCTATAATTATTTCCTGTGGTAGGGTACACTATTACCCTGTAATATAATAGGTGGTCCAATTTAAAAATTATAGGTCAATATTAAGGTCCGATACCGTGCCGTTAGTTAGCATAGAAAAATGTCTTTGAATTTTTAAAGCATTTTAGAACGCTTATTTCCTCATTTTAAGCTTCTCAGAACACTTTATTTCGCATAGGCATACATAGTAAACTTTAGGGTCACTCTGTGTACCCCCTAATTGACCTATAATTATTTCCTGTGGTAGGGTACACTATAACCCTGTAATATAATACGTGGTCCAGTTTAAAAATTATAGGTCAATATTAAGGTCCGATACCGTGCCGTTAGTTAACATAGAAAAGTGTCTTCGTATTTTCTTGTTTTAATGCACTATTTAAAACATACATAGTGTACCCCCTAATTGACCTATAATTATTTCCTGTTGTAGGGTACACTATTACCCTGTAATATAATACCTGGTCCAATTGAAATATTATGGTTCCATATTAAGGTCTGATATCGCGCCTTGCGTTAGTTAACCATTGAAAGATGTCTTTGAATTTTTAAAGCATTTTAGAACGCTTATTTCTTCATTTTAAGCTTCTCAGAACACTCTATTTCGCATAGGCATACATAGTAAATTTTAGGGTCATGCTGTGTACCACCTAATTGACCTATAATTATTTCCTGTGGTAAGGTACACTATTACCCTGTAATATAATACGTGGTACAATTTAAAAATTATAGGTCAATATTAAGGTCCGATACCGTGCCGTTAGTTAACATAGAAAAGTGTCTTCGTATTTCCTTGTTTTAATGCACTATTTAAAATATACATAGTGTACCCCCTAATTGACCTATAATTATTTCCTGTGGTAGGGTGCACTATTACCCTGTAATATAATACCTGGTCCAATTTAAATATAATGGGTCAATATTAAGGTCTGATATTGCGCCTTGCGCTAGTTAACCATTGAAAGATGTCTTTGAATTTTTAAAGCATTTTAGAACGCTTATTTCTTCATTTTAAGCTTCTCAGAACACTTTATTTCGCATAGGCATACATAGTAAAATTTAGGGTCACGCTGTGTACCCCCTAATTGACCTATAATTATTTCCTGTGATAGGGTACACTATAACCCTGTAATATAATACGTGGTCCAATTTGCAAATTATAGGTCAATATTAAGGTCCGATACCGTGCCGTTAGTTAACATAGAAAAGTGTCTTCGTATTTCCTTGTTTTAATGCACTATTTAAAATATACATAGTGTACCCCCTAATTGACCTATAATTATTTCCTGTGGTAGGGTACACTATTACCCTGTAATATAATACCTGGTCCAATTTAAATATTATGGGTCAATATTAAGGTCTGATATTGCGCCTTGCGTTAGTTAACCATTGAAAGATGTCTTTGAATTTTTAAAGCATTTTTGAACGCTTATTTCTTCATTTTAAGCATCTCAGAACACTCTATTTCGCATAGGCATACATAGTAATATTTAGGGTCACGCTGTGTACCCCCTAAATGACCTATAATTATTTCCTGTGGTAGGGTACACTATTTCCCTGTAATATAATACGTGGTCCAATTTAAAAATTATAGGTCAATATTAAGGTCCGATACCGTGCCGTTTGTTAACATAGAAAAATGTCTTTGAATTTTTAAAGCATTTTAGAACGCTTATTTCCTCATTTTAAGCTTCTCAGAACACTTTATTTCGCATAGGCATACATAGTAAACTTTAGGGTCACTCTGTGTACCCCCTAATTGACCTATAATTATTTCCTGTGGTAGGGTACACTATAACCCTGTAATATAATACGTGGTCCAATTTAAAAATTATAGGTCAATATTAAGGTCCGATACCGTGCCGTTAGTTAACATAGAAAAGTGTCTTCGTATTTTCTTGTTTTAATGCACTATTTAAAACATACATAGTGTACCCCCTAATTGACCTATAATTATTTCCTGTTGTAGGGTACACTATTACCCTGTAATATAATACCTGGTCCAATTGAAATATTATGGTTCCATATTAAGGTCTGATATCGCGCCTTGCGTTAGTTAACCATTGAAAGATGTCTTTGAATTTTTAAAGCATTTTAGAACGCTTATTTCTTCATTTTAAGCTTCTCAGAACACTCTATTTCGCATAGGCATACATAGTAAATTTTAGGGTCATGCTGTGTACCACCTAATTGACCTATAATTATTTCCTGTGGTAAGGTACACTATTACCCTGTAATATAATACGTGGTACAATTTAAAAATTATAGGTCAATATTAAGGTCCGATACCGTGCCGTTAGTTAACATAGAAAAGTGTCTTCGTATTTCCTTGTTTTAATGCACTATTTAAAATATTTATAGTGTACCCCCTAATTGACCTATAATTATTTCCTGTGGTAGGGTGCACTATTACCCTGTAATATAATACCTGGTCCAATTTAAATATTATGGGTCAATATTAAGGTCTGATATTGCGCCTTGCGCTAGTTAACCATTGAAAGATGTCTTTGAATTTTTAAAGCATTTTAGAACGCTTATTTCTTCATTTTAAGCTTCTCAGAACACTTTATTTCGCATAGGCATACATAGTAAAATTTAGGGTCACGCTGTGTACCCCCTAATTGACCTATAATTATTTCCTGTGATAGGGTACACTATAACCCTGTAATATAATACGTGGTCCAATTTACAAATTATAGGTCAATATTAAGGTCCGATACCGTGCCGTTAGTTAACATAGAAAAGTGTCTTCGTATTTCCTTGTTTTAATGCACTATTTAAAATATACATAGTGTACCCCCTAATTGACCTATAATTATTTCCTGTGGTAGGGTACACTATTACCCTGTAATATAATACCTGGTCCAATTTAAATATTATGGGTCAATATTAAGGTCTGATATTGCGCCTTGCGTTAGTTAACCATTGAAAGATGTCTTTGAATTTTTAAAGCATTTTTGAACGCTTATTTCTTCATTTTAAGCATCTCAGAACACTCTATTTCGCATAGGCATACATAGTAAAATTTAGGGTCACGCTGTGTACCCCCTAAATGACCTATAATTATTTCCTGTGGTAGGGTACACTATTTCCCTGTAATATAATACGTGGTCCAATTTAAAAATTATAGGTCAATATTAAGGTCCGATACCGTGCCGTTAGTTAACATAGAAAAATGTCTTTGAATTTTTAAAGCATTTTAGAACGCTTATTTCCTCATTTTAAGCTTCTCAGAACACTTTATTTCGCATAGGCATACATAGTAAACTTTAGGGTCACTCTGTGTACCCCCTAATTGACCTATAATTATTTCCTGTGGTAGGGTACACTATAACCCTGTAATATAATACGTGGTCCAATTTAAAAATTATAGGTCAATATTAAGGTCCGATACCGTGCCGTTAGTTAACATAGAAAAGTGTCTTCGTATTTTCTTGTTTTAATGCACTATTTAAAACATACATAGTGTACCCCCTAATTGACCTATAATTATTTCCTGTTGTAGGGTACACTATTACCCTGTAATATAATACCTGGTCCAATTGAAATATTATGGTTCCATATTAAGGTCTGATATCGCGCCTTGCGTTAGTTAACCATTGAAAGATGTCTTTGAATTTTTAAAGCATTTTAGAACGCTTATTTCTTCATTTTAAGCTTCTCAGAACACTCTATTTCGCATAGGCATACATAGTAAATTTTAGGGTCATGCTGTGTACCACCTAATTGACCTATAATTATTTCCTGTGGTAAGGTACACTATTACCCTGTAATATAATACGTGGTATATAATACGTGGTACAATTTAAAAATTATAGGTCAATATTAAGGTCCGATACCGTGCCGTTAGTTAACATAGAAAAGTGTCTCCGTATTTCCTTGTTTTAATGCACTATTTAAAATATACATAGTGTACCCCCTAATTGACCTATAATTATTTCCTGTGGTAGGGTGCACTATTACCCTGTAATATAATACCTGGTCCAATTTAAATATTATGGGTCAATATTAAGGTCTGATATTGCGCCTTGCGCTAGTTAACCATTGAAAGATGTCTTTGAATTTTTAAAGCATTTTAGAACGCTTATTTCTTCATTTTAAGCTTCTCAGAACACTTTATTTCGCATAGGCATACATAGTAAAATTTAGGGTCACGCTGTGTACCCCCTAAATGACCTATAATTATTTCCTGTGGTAGGGCACACTATTACCCTGTAATATAATACGTGGTCCAATTTAAAAATTATAGGTCAATATTAAGGTCCGATACCGTGCCGTTAGTTAACATAAAAAAATGTCTTTGAATTTTTAAAGCATTTTAGAACGCTTATTTCCTCATTTTAAGCTTCTCAGAACACTTTATTTCGCATAGGCATACATAGTAAACTTTAGGGTCACTCTGTGTACCCCCTAATTGACCTATAATTATTTCCTGTGGTAGGGTACACTATAACCCTGTAATATAATACGTGGTCCAGTTTAAAAATTATAGGTCAATATTAAGGTCCGATACCGTGCCGTTAGTTAACATAGAAAAGTGTCTTCGTATTTCCTTGTTTTAATGCACTATTTAAAATATACATAGTGTACCCCCTAATTGACCTATAATTATTTCCTGTGGTAGGGTACACTATTACCCTGTAATATAATACCTGGTCCAATTTAAATATTATGGGTCAATATTAAGGTCTGATATTGCGCCTTGCGTTAGTTAACCATTGAAAGATGTCTTTGAATTTTTAAAGCATTTTAGAACGCTTATTTCTTCATTTTAAGCATCTCAGAACACTCTATTTCGCATAGGCATATATAGTAAACTTTAGGGTCACTCTGTGTACCCCCTAATTGACCTATAATTATTTCCTGTGGTAGAGTACACTATAACCCTGTAATATAATACGTGGTCAAATTTAAAAATTATAGGTCAATATTAAGGTCCGATACCGTGCCGTTAGTTAACATAGAAAAGTGTCTTTGTATTTTCTTGTTTTAATGCACTATTTAAAACATACATAGTGTACCCCCTAATTGACCTATAATTATTTCCTGTTGTAGGGTACACTATTACCCTGTAATATAATACCTTGTTCAATTTAAATATTATCTGTCAATATTAAGGTTTGATATTGCGCCTTGCGTTAGTTAACCATTGAAAGATGTCTTTGAATTTTTAAAGCATTTTAGAACGCTTATTTCTTCATTTTAAGCTTCTCAGAACACTTTATTTCGCATAGGCATACATAGTAAACTTTAGGGTCACGCTGTGTACCCCCTAATTGACCTATAATTATTTCCTGTGGTAGGGTACACTATTACCCTGTAATATAATAGGTGGTCCAATTTAAAAATTATAGGTCAATATTAAGGTCCGATACCGTGCCGTTAGTTAGCATAGAAAAATGTCTTTGAATTTTTAAAGCATTTTAGAACGCTTATTTCCTCATTTTAAGCTTCTCAGAACACTTTATTTCGCATAGGCATACATAGTAAACTTTAGGGTCACTCTGTGTACCCCCTAATTGACCTATAATTATTTCCTGTGGTAGGGTACACTATAACCCTGTAATATAATACGTGGTCCAATTTAAAAATTATAGGTCAATATTAAGGTCCGATACCGTGCCGTTAGTTAACATAGAAAAGTGTCTTCGTATTTTCTTGTTTTAATGCACTATTTAAAACATACATAGTGTACCCCCTAATTGACCTATAATTATTTCCTGTTGTAGGGTACACTATTACCCTGTAATATAATACCTGGTCCAATTGAAATATCATGGTTCCATATTAAGGTCTGATATCGCGCCTTGCGTTAGTTAACCATTGAAAGATGTCTTTGAATTTTTAAAGCATTTTAGAACGCTTATTTCTTCATTTTAAGCTTCTCAGAACACTCTATTTCGCATAGGCATACATAGTAAATTTTAGGGTCATGCTGTGTACCACCTAATTGACCTATAATTATTTCCTGTGGTAAGGTACACTATTACCCTGTAATACACTGGTTATCATAAATTAAGGAAAAATCACAAAAATAGCGATAACTCTTTCAAAAGTAAGCCAAACCGTGCAAAATTTGCATATGTTGTCCACTAAGAGTAGCTGAGTAAAATTGCAATATGCAAATTAGTGGCGCTGCACTCGGCTTACGTCATCTGCCTGGAGCATAAAAGTCCAAGTTTGAGAGAAAGCACACAAATTTTACTGTGATTGCGACATTGAAAATCTGAGATAGCCAATTCGTAATAATGACCTCTAGGCATCATTTGCCTGAAGAACTACGATGGAGAGCCATCGGGAGACTAGAGGCAGGGCAGAGTCAATCAGAAGTGGCCAGATGGCTAAATGTGAGTCCATCTGTGGTTCATAGACTTTGGAGGCAATTTCAAACCACAGATTCGGCATCTAGGAGGTTCAGTCAAGGACGGCCAACTGTTACGACCAGTGCCGATGACCGATATTTGACATTAAGTGCACGCAGGAATAGAACCGCTACTCCGACACATCTTAGATCCTCTCTTGCTGCAGCCACCGGAAGGTTGGTGTCAACGTCAACTGTGCGCAGAAGGCTCCACGAAGGTGGTCTGTATGCGAGACGACCAGCCATTTGCGTGCCGCTCACATCACGCCATAGGAGAGACCGTTTGCAGTGGGCCCGACAACATGTCCACTGGACGTCAGATCAATGGAGGCCTGTTCTCTTTACGGATGAGTCCAGGTTTAGTCTAGAAAGTGACAGTAGACGTTATTTGATATGGAGAGAACCTGGGACCCGTTATCATCCATCAAACATCCGTGAAAGAGATGCATACGGAAGAGGCAGTGTCTGTGTTTGGGGAGGCATATCCTTAGGAGGGCGCACATACCTCCATGTCTTTCCAAGGGGAACCGTGAATGCTCAGGTTTATCGAGACAACATCCT
Source organism: Parasteatoda tepidariorum (assembly GCF_982258835.1). Classification (NCBI taxonomy): domain Eukaryota; kingdom Metazoa; phylum Arthropoda; class Arachnida; order Araneae; family Theridiidae; genus Parasteatoda; species Parasteatoda tepidariorum. The sequence goes on along the minus strand of NW_028257383.1, from coordinate 454,061 downwards.
TGATGCTTATGTGCGCCCATATGCCGGGGCAATTGGTGATTGCTTCCTGTTACAGGACGATAATGCAAGACCACACAGAGCTCGCATTGTTGATGATTATCTTCAACAGGAAACAATTACTCGCATGGAGTGGCCAGCTCGATCCCCGGACTTGAATCCTATCGAGCACGTTTGGGATGCTCTAGGGAGGCGTGTATCTGCCATCAATCCGCCCCCTCAGACCCTTGCCACGCTTGCAACTGCTTTACAAGAGCAATGGCTCTCACTTCCTATTGAACTGATAGACCGCATAATTGAAAGCATCACACATCGCTGTTTGTGCTGTATTGCTTCTAGAGGCAATCATATTCCATATTAAAGGTACTTTTTCTATTGCAAACCGATACTTCCAATTTGTTTATTTTATACATGTGCTAATTTCTATACTACTATTAATGTCTGATAATTTCTTTTTATGTTGTTTAATACCTTACTATGTGTTGTATATTGTGGGTAAGTTTCATAAAATTCCATGTGTAATTTCTTGAGTTATCGCGATTTTTGTGAATTTTCCTTAATTTATGATAACCAGTGTATAATACGTGGTACAATTTAAAAATTATAGGTCAATATTAAGGTCCGATACCGTGCCGTTAGTTAACATAGAAAAGTGTCTTCGTATATCCTTGTTTTAATGCACTGTTTAAAATATACATAGTGTACCCCCTAATTGACCTATAATTATTTCCTGTGGTAGGGTGCACTATTACCCTGTAATATAATACCTGGTCCAATTTAAATATTATGGGTCAATATTAAGGTCTGATATTGCGCCTTGCGTTAGTTAACCATTGAAAGATGTCTTTGAATTTTTAAAGCATTTTTGAACGCTTATTTCTTCATTTTAAGCATCTCAGAACACTCTATTTCGCATAGGCATACATAGTAAAATTTAGGGTCACGCTGTGTACCCCCTAAATGACCTATAATTATTTCCTGTGGTAGGGTACACTATTTCCCTGTAATATAATACGTGGTCCAATTTAAAAATTATAGGTCAATATTAAGGTCCGATACCGTGCCGTTAGTTAACATAGAAAAATGTCTTTGAATTTTTAAAGCATTTTAGAACGCTTATTTCCTCATTTTAAGCTTCTCAGAACACTTTATTTCGCATAGGCATACATAGTAAACTTTAGGGTCACTCTGTGTACCCCCTAATTGACCTATAATTATTTCCTGTGGTAGGGTACACTATAACCCTGTAATATAATACGTGGTCCAATTTAAAAATTATAGGTCAATATTAAAGTCCGATACCGTGCCGTTAGTTAACATAGAAAAGTGTCTTCGTATTTTCTTATTTTAATGCACTATTTAAAACATACATAGTGTACCCCCTAATTGACCTATAATTATTTCCTGTTGTAGGGTACACTATTACCCTGTAATATAATACCTGGTCCAATTGAAATATTATGGTTCCATATTAAGGTCTGATATCGCGCCTTGCGTTAGTTAACCATTGAAAGATGTCTTTGAATTTTTAAAGCATTTTAGAACGCTTATTTCTTCATTTCAAGCTTCTCAGAACACTCTATTTCGCATAGGCATACATAGTAAAATTTAGGGTCACGCTGTGTACCCCCTAAATGACCTATAATTATTTCCTGTGGTAAGGCACACTATTACCCTGTAATATAATACGTGGTCCAATTTAAAAATTATAGGTCTATATTAAGGTCCGATACCGTGCCGTTAGTTAGCATAGAAAAATGTCTTTGAATTTTTAAAGCATTTTAGAACGCTTATTTCCTCATTTTAAGCTTCTCAGAACACTTTATTTCGCATAGGCATACATAGTAAACTTTAGGGTCACTCTGTGTACCCCCTAATTGACCTATAATTATTTCCTGTGGTAGGGTACACTATAACCCTGTAATATAATACGTGGTCCAGTTTAAAAATTATAGGTCAATATTAAGGTCCGATACCGTGCCGTTAGTTAACATAGAAAAGTGTCTTCGTATTTCCTTGTTTTAATGCACTATTTAAAATATACATAGTGTACCCCCTAATTGACCTATAATTATTTCCTGTGGTAGGGTACACTATTACCCTGTAATATAATACCTGGTCCAATTTAAATATTATGGGTCAATATTAAGGTCTGATATTGCGCCTTGCGTTAGTTAACCATTGAAAGATGTCTTTGAATTTTTAAAGCATTTTAGAACGCTTATTTCTTCATTTTAAGCATCTCAGAACACTCTATTTCGCATAGGCATATATAGTAAAATTTAGGGTCACGCTGTGTACCCCCTAAATGACCTATAATTATTTCCTGTGGTAGGGCACACTATTACCCTGTAATATAATACGTGGTCCAATTTAAAAATTATAGGTCAATATTAAGGTCCGATACCGTGCCGTTAGTTAACATAGAAAAGTGTCTTCGTATTTCCTTGTTTTAATGCACTATTTAAAATATACATAGTGTACCCCCTAATTGACCTATAATTATTTCCTGTGGTAGGGTACACTATTACCCTGTAATATAATACCTGGTCCAATTTAAATATTATGGGTCAATATTAAGGTCTGATATTGCGCCTTGCGTTAGTTAACCATTGAAAGATGTCTTTGAATTTTTAAAGCATTTTAGAACGCTTATTTCTTCATTTTAAGCATCTCAGAACACTCTATTTCGCATAGGCATATATAGTAAACTTTAGGGTCACTCTGTGTACCCCCTAATTGACCTATAATTATTTCCTGTGGTAGGGTACACTATAACCCTGTAATATAATACGTGGTCAAATTTAAAAATTATAGGTCAATATTAAGGTCCGATACCGTGCCGTTAGTTAACATAGAAAAGTGTCTTCGTATTTCCTTGTTTTAATGCACTATTTAAAATATACATAGTGTACCCCCTAATTGACCTATAATTATTTCCTGTGGTAGGGTACACTATTAACCTGTAATATAATACCTGGTCCAATTTAAATATTATGGGTCAATATTAAGGTCTGATATTGCGCCTAGCGTTAGTTAACCATTGAAAGATGTCTTTGAATTTTTAAAGCATTTTAGAACGCTTATTTCTTCATTTTAAGCTTCTCAGAACACTTTATTTCGCATAGGCATACATAGTAAACTTTAGGGTCACACTGTGAACAGCATAATTGACCTAAAATTATTTCCTGTGGTAGGGTACATTATTATCATGTAATATAATACGTGGTCCAATTTAAAAATTATAGGTCAATATTAAGGTACGATACCGGGCCGTTAGTTAACATAGAAAAGTGTCTTCGTATTTCCTTGTTTTAATGCACTATTTAAAATATACATAGTGTATCCCCTAATTGACCTATAATTATTTCCTGTGGTAGGGTACACTATTACCCCGTAATATAATACCTGGTCTAATTTAAATATTATGGGTCAATATTAAGGTCTGATATTGCGCCTTGCGCTAGTTAACCATTGAAAGATGTCTTTGAATTTTTAAAGCATTTTAGAACGCTTATTTCTTCATTTTAAGCTTCTCAGAACACTCTATTTCGCATAAGCATACATAGTAAACTTTAGGGTCACGCTGTGTACCCCCTAATTGACCTATAATTATTTCCTGTGGTAGGGTACACTATAACCCTGTAATATAATACGTGGTCCAATTTAAAAATTATAGGTCAATATTAAGGTCCGATACCGTGCCGTTAGTTAACATAGAAAAGTGTCTTCGTATTTCCTTGTTTTAATGCACTATTTAAAATATACATAGTGTACCCCCTAATTGACCTATAATTATTTCCTGTGGTAGGGTACACTATTACCCTGTAATATAATACCTGGTCCAATTTAAATATTATGGGTCAATATTAAGGTCTGATATTGCGCCTTGCGTTAGTTAACCATTGAAAGATGTCTTTGAATTTTTAAAGCATTTTAGAACGCTTATTTCCTCATTTTAAGCTTCTCAGAACACTTTATTTCGCATAGGCATACATAGTAAACTTTAGGGTCACGCTGTGTACCCCCTAATTGACCTATAATTATTTCCTTTGGAAGGGTACACTATTACCCTGTAATATAATACCTGGTCCAATTTAAATATTATGGGTCAATATTAAGGTCTGATATTGCGCCTTGCGTTAGTTAAGGTATCCAATCACCCTTTTTTCATAAAAATCGAACAAATTATCGATTTTTTGGTTTTAACATTTTATTATGCTTTAAACATCCAGCTTTCTAAATCTGTTTAAATTTTGTTTTTAGCTTTAATATAACCCGAGTTATAGCATTTTAACGAAACATCTCCTTAGAAATTGTGAAACCGGAAGTTACATTCTTACACAGGAAATGAATGATTTCTGCTAGTTTCGTTTTGATTTCTGCTAGTTTTGTTTTGATTACTTACGTATATTTGAATATTATTCACTTAAGGGCAGTTTTTTTTATTACTTTTTTGAAATGGCAACGTTTTTCTTAAATATTTATAAGATTTTAACCTGGCAATGAATTAATAATCAATGAATCAGATCCTTGTTTATCTTTGATACTTGTGATTGCGCTTTATTTAGATCTTCAATTTATAGTTATTAATTTGTTAATTCTGTTATTTTCTTGTTAAATTTGCTGTTGTTTTTTTATTTATTATTAATAAGTTTTGTTCTGTTTGACTTTGTTTTTGTTTACATTATTTTGAAATTAATAATGGGGAAGTCAATTGCCCGTAAGAGGAAGCGGCAGTTTTACGGCAATCGTCATACTAATGAAAGTATGATGAACTCTAGTACAGCTAGTTCATCAAAATTAAATGATTCATTAGTGAACAATAATGATTCCGATGGAAAGGAGGATTTTTCTGGTAACAGAATATTTGATCTATCAATGCTGTCATTGGTATTCAACAAACTAGCATGTCCTCAGTGTTCAAATTTGGGGTTTATTTTTGAAGAGGATTCAAATTATGGATTGTGCAGTAATCTCGTTTTAAAGTGCCATGAGTGTAAGTTTACTGAAGGATTTTCTTCATCACCTAAAATAAATAATGCTTCCGAAATAAATATGAGATTTGTATATGGCATGAGACGGATAGGCAAAGGATATTCAGGTGCAAAATTGTTTTGTGCAACTTTAAATTTACCTCCACCACCTGCAAGATCTGCATTTAATAAAAACAAAGTAAAACTGTTGAAAGCTCATTCAACACCATCAACCAGAAGGCGTAGAAAAATTATAAGGGCAAATAGGAAAAATAAATATGTGTTGAGAGAGAAGAAGGAAGGTGTTACCTATGAGTATGGCGGATTTTAAGGACACGACACTATATAAAGATTATACATAACAGAAATGTCATTTTTTGAATTGTTTTCATATTTATTTAGTTCTTTTCAACTTTTTAAAGGATATATGTATTGAATTATAATTTGTAAAATTTTTATAATTTCCTGAGAGAAACATGAGTTTTAATTTTTCTCGAAATGTGTTTTTCTCAATTTTTCATTTTACCCGAACCTTGATTTTAAAGCAGCCTAATGATTTAATAAGTTTCAAAAGATTCAGTTAAATTGTTGTTCAAATTTTCTCTCATCTTCATGAAGATGTTATAATAAAATTATTCAAATATTTTCTCAGTTTTGCACTTGACAGTTATTTTTCCAATTTTAACTTTAAATTTTATTTAATTTTTCAACTACATAATAGTTAGCTCTATCTATAAAATTTATATTATCAAATTGTTATGATTTAAATATGAAGCTATTATTATTGTTTGTAATCAGTATAAAAATTCGTTCTTGATAAAAATTTTTATTCAATATACTTATATCATGGTTTTTATATGCCTACACTTATGCTATAATTAGTAAACTCGTATTTATGTAATGACATGTACTTATTTGTATCATAATAATTAATTTTGCAACTATATGATTTAAAAAGGATATAACTTTATTTAAGAATGCTTATGTTACTAAAAAATAACTAGTTTTTTTATGAATAATGCTATTTTGTACTTTATTTTTGTAAAAATTTTTTGTTTTTGCGTTTTTCTCAAAATGCATTTTTTGTGATTTTGAAAGTACGCAAAACATAAAAACTTAAATTCTTTTCCATGTATTGCTTCCAAATTTTAACCATAGTTTTTTATCATTATAAAGCAGGTTTTGAACTAGAATCATGAAGAAATAATAAAAATTGAATGTTTTACAGCTAGTTATAATTCTTTTGATCTTAGACTTTTTCCGTTTTTAGAGTGTTGACACATATTTTTGGCTGTCAAAATGGTTTAGGCAGACATATCTGAATTGTTTTAGTTCAAAACCTGTATTAGTGTTAAATAAAAATATTTTAATTAATTTTGTGAAAAAATATCAATAACTTTTTTTAATATCACGTTTTGCGTAAGACAGTTTTTTTAGTAAAATTAACTTATTTTTTATCAAAATTTCAAAAAATAATAATAAATTTTATAATTTGTTTTTTAAAATTATTTTATTTACTCATAAACAATATTAAAATCACAAAAGATGATAATTTAATCAGAAATTTCAAAAATTTGTTATCGAAGGTGTACGGATACCTTAACCATTGAAAGATGTCTTTGAATTTTTAAAGCATTTTAGAACGCTTATTTCTTCATTTTAAGCTTCTCAGAACACTCTATTTCGCATAGGCATACATAGTAAAATTTAGGGTCACGCTGTGTACCCCCTAAATGACCTATAATTATTTCCTGTGGTAGGGTACACTATTACCCTGTAATATAATACGTGTTCCAATTTAAAAATTATAGGTCAATATTAAGTTCCGATACCGTGCCGTTATTTAACATTGAAAAATGTCTTCGTATTTCCTTGTTTTAATGCACTATTTAAAATATTCATAGTGTACCCCCTAATTGACCTATAATTATTTCCTGTGGTAGGGTACACTATTACCCTGTAATACAATACCTGGTTCAATTTAAATATTATGGGTCAATATTAAGGTTTGATATTGCGCCTTGCGTTAGTTAACCATTGAAAGATGTCTTTGAATTTTTAAAGCATTTTTGAACGCTTATTTCTTCATTTTAAGCTTCTCAGAACACTTTATTTCGCATAGCAATACATAGTAAACTTTAGGGTCACGCTGTGTACCCCCTAATTGACCTATAATTATTTCCTGTGGTAGGGTACACTATTACCCTGTAATATAAAAGGTGGTCCAATTTAAAAATTATAGGTCAATATTAAGGTCCGATACCGTGCCGTTAGTTAGCATAGAAAAATGTCTTTGAATTTTTAAAGCATTTTAGAACGCTTATTTCCTCATTTTAAGCTTCTCAGAACACTTCATTTCGCATAGGCATACATAGAAAACTTTAGGGTCACTCTGCGTACCCCCTAATTGACCTATAATTATTTCCTGTGGTAGGGTACACTATAACCCTGTAATATAATACGAGGTCCAATTTAAAAATTATAGGTCAATATTAAGGTCCGATACCGTGCCGTTAGTTAACATAGAAAAGTGTCTTCGTATTTCCTTGTTTTAATGCACTATTTAAAATATACATAGTGTACCCCCTAATTGACCTATAATTATTTCCTGTGGTAGGGTACACTATTACCCTGTAATATAATACCTGGTCCAATTTAAATATTATGGGTCAATATTAAGGTCTGATATTGCGCCTTGCGTTAGTTAACCATTGAAAGATGTCTTTGAATTTTTAAAGCATTTTAGAACGCTTATTTCTTCATTTTAAGCTTCTCAGAACACTCTATTTCGCATAGGCATACATAGTAAATTTTAGGGTCACGCTGTGTACCACCTAATTGACCTATAATTATTTCCTGTGGTAAGGTACACTATAACCCTGTAATATAATACTTGGTCCAATTTAAAAATTATAGGTCAATATTAAGGTCCGATACCGTGCCGCTAGTTAACATAGAAAAGTGTCTTCGTATTTCCTTGTTTTAATGCACTATTTAAAAAATACATAGTGTACCCCCTAATTGACCTATAATTATTTCCTGTGGTAGGGAACACTATTACCCTGTAATATAATACCTATTCCAATTTAAATATTATGGGTCAATATTAAGGTCTGATATTGCGCCTTGCGTTAGTTAACCATTGAAAGATGTCTTTGAATTTTTAAAGCATTTTTGAACGCTTATTTCTTCATTTTAAGCATCTCAGAACACTCTATTTCGCATAGGCATACATAGTAAAATTTAGGGTCACGCTGTGTACCCCCTAAATGACCTATAATTATTTCCTGTGGTAGGGTACACTATTTCCCTGTAATATAATACGTGGTCCAATTTAAAAATTATAGGTCAATATTAAGGTCCGATACCGTGCCGTTAGTTAACATAGAAAAATGTCTTTGAATTTTTAAAGCATTTTAGAACGCTTATTTCCTCATTTTAAGCTTCTCAGAACACTTTATTTCGCATAGGCATACATAGTAAACTTTAGGGTCACTCTGTGTACCCCCTAATTGACCTATAATTATTTCCTGTGGTAGGGTACACTATAACCCTGTAATATAATACGTGGTCCAATTTAAAAATTATAGGTCAATATTAAGGTCCGATACCGTGCCGTTAGTTAACATAGAAAAGTGTCTTTGTATTTTCTTGTTTTAATGCACTATTTAAAACATACATAGTGTACCCCCTAATTGACCTATAATTATTTCCTGTTGTAGGGTACACTATTACCCTGTAATATAATACCTGGTCCAATTGAAATATTATGGTTCCATATTAAGGTCTGATATCGCGCCTTGCGTTAGTTAACCATTGAAAGATGTCTTTGAATTTTTAAAGCCTTTTAGAACGCTTATTTCTTCATTTTAAGCTTCTCAGAACACTCTATTTCGCATAGGCATACATAGTAAATTTTAGGGTCATGCTGTGTACCACCTAATTGACCTATAATTATTTCCTGTGGTAAGGTACACTATTACCCTGTAATATAATACGTGGTACAATTTAAAAATTATAGGTCAATATTAAGGTCCGATACCGTGCCGTTAGTTAACATAGAAAAGTGTCTTCGTATTTCCTTGTTTTAATGCACTATTTAAAATATACATAGTGTACCCCCTAATTGACCTATAATTATTTCCTGTGGTAGGGTGCACTATTACCCTGTAATATAATACCTGGTCCAATTTAAATATTATGGGTCAATATTAAGGTCTGATATTGCGCCTTGCGCTAGTTAACCATTGAAAGATGTCTTTGAATTTTTAAAGCATTTTAGAACGCTTATTTCTTCATTTTAAGCTTCTCAGAACACTTTATTTCGCATAGGCATACATAGTAAAATTTAGGGTCACGCTGTGTACCCCCTAAATGACCTATAATTATTTCCTGTGGTAGGGCACACTATTACCCTGTAATATAATACGTGGTCCAATTTAAAAATTATAGGTCAATATTAAGGTCCGATACCGTGCCGTTAGTTAACATAGAAAAGTGTCTTCGTATTTTCTTGTTTTAATGCACTATTTAAAACATACATAGTGTACCCCCTAATTGACCTATAATTATTTCCTGTTGTAGGGTACACTATTACCCTGTAATATAATACCTGGTCCAATTGAAATATTATGGTTCCATATTAAGGTCTGATATCGCGCCTTGCGTTAGTTAACCATTGAAAGATGTCTTTGAATTTTTAAAGCATTTTAGAACGCTTATTTCTTCATTTTAAGCTTCTCAGAACACTCTATTTCGCATAGGCATACATAGTAAATTTTAGGGTCATGCTGTGAACCACCTAATTGACCTATAATTATTTCCTGTGGTAAGGTACACTATTACCCTGTAATATAATACGTGGTACAATTTAAAAATTATAGGTCAATATTAAGGTCCGATACCGTGCCGTTAGTTAACATAGAAAAGTGTCTTCGTATTTCCTTGTTTTAATGCACTATTTAAAATATACATAGTGTACCCCCTAATTGACCTATAATTATTTCCTGTGGTAGGGTGCACTATTACCCTGTAATATAATACCTGGTCCAATTTAAATATTATGGGTCAATATTAAGGTCTGATATTGCGCCTTGCGCTAGTTAACCTTTGAAAGATGTCTTTGAATTTTTAAAGCATTTTAGAACGCTTATTTCTTCATTTTAAGCTTCTCAGAACACTTTATTTCGCATAGGCATACATAGTAAAATTTAGGGTCACGCTGTGTACCCCCTAAATGACCTATAATTATTTCCTGTGGTAGGGCACACTATTACCCTGTAATATAATACGTGGTCCAATTTAAAAATTATAGGTCAATATTAAGGTCCGATACCGTGCCGTTAGTTAACATAGAAAAGTGTCTTCGTATTTCCTTGTTTTAATGCACTATTTAAAATATACATAGTGTACCCCCTAATTGACCTATAATTATTTCCTGTGGTAGGGTGCACTATTACCCTGTAATATAATACGTGGTCCAATTTAAAAATTATAGGTCAATATTAAGGTCCGATACCGTGCCGTTAGTTAACATAGAAAAATGTCTTTGAATTTTTAAAGCATTTTAGAACGCTTATTTCCTCATTTTAAGCTTCTCAGAACACTTTATTTCGCATAGGCATACATAGTAAACTTTAGGGTCACTCTGTGTACCCCCTAATTGACCTATAATTATTTCCTGTGGTAGGGTACACTATAACCCTGTATTATAATACGTGGTCCAGTTTAAAAATTATAGGTCAATATTAAGGTCCGATACCGTGCCGTTAGTTAACATAGAAAAGTGTCTTCGTATTTCCTTGTTTTAATGCACTATTTAAAATATACATAGTGTACCCCCTAATTGACCTATAATTATTTCCTGTGGTAGGGTACACTATTACCCTGTAATATAATACCTGGTCCAATTTAAATATTATGGGTCAATATTAAGGTCTGATATTGCGCCTTGCGTTAGTTAACCATTGAAAGATGTCTTTGACTTTTTAAAGCATTTTAGAACGCTTATTTCTTCATTTTAAGCATCTCAGAACACTCTATTTCGCATAGGCATATATAGTAAACTTTAGGGTCACTCTGTGTACCCCCTAATTGACCTATAATTATTTCCTGTGGTAGGGTACACTATAACCCTGTAATATAATACGTGGTCAAATTTAAAAATTATAGGTCAATATTAAGGTCCGATACCGTGCCGTTAGTTAACATAGAAAAGTGTCTTCGTATTTCCTTGTTTTAATGCACTATTTAAAATATACATAGTGTACCCCCTAATTGACCTATAATTATTTCCTGTGGTAGGGTACACTATTACCCTGTAATATAATACCTGGTCCAATTTAAATATTATGGGTCAATATTAAGGTCTGATATTGCGCCTAGCGTTAGTTAACCATTGAAAGATGTCTTTAAATTTTTAAAGCATTTTAGAACGCTTATTTCTTCATTTTAAGCTTCTCAGAACACTTTATTTCGCATAGGCATACATAGTAAACTTTAGGGTCACACTGTGTACCCCCTAATTGACCTAAAATTATTTCCTGTGGTAGGGTACATTATTATCATGTAATATAATACGTGGTCAAATTTAAAATTATAGGTCAATATTAAGGTCCGATACCGGGCCGTTAGTTAACATAGAAAAGTGTCTTCGTATTTCCTTGTTTTAATGCACTATTTAAAATATACATAGTGTACCCCCTAATTGACCTATAAATTATTCCCTGTGGTAGGGTACACTATTACCCTGTAATATAATAGGTGGTCCAATTTTAAAATTATAGGTCAATATTAAGGTCCGATACCGTGCCGTTAGTTAGCATAGAAAAATGTCTTTGAATTTTTAAAGCATTTTAGAACGCTTATTTCCTCATTTTAAGCTTCTCAGAACACTTTATTTCGCATAGGCATACATAGTAAACTTTAGGGTCACTCTGCGTACCCCCTAATTGACCTATAATTATTTCCTGTGGTAGGGTACACTATAACCCTGTAATATAATACGTGGTCCAATTTAAAAATTATAGGTCAATATTAAGGTCCGATACCGTGCCGTTAGTTAACATAGAAAAGTGTCTTCGTATTTCCTTGTTTTAATGCACTATTTAAAATATACATAGTGTACCCCCTAATTGACCTATAATTATTTCCTGTGGTAGGGTACACTATTACCCTGTAATATAATACCTGGTCCAATTTAAATATTATGGGTCAATATTAAGGTCTGATATTGCGCCTTGCGTTAGTTAACCATTGAAAGATGTCTTTGAATTTTTAAAGCATTTTTGAACGCTTATTTCTTCATTTTAAGCATCTCAGAACACTCTATTTCGCATAGGCATACATAGTAAAATTTAGGGTCACGCTGTGTACCCCCTAAATGACCTATAATTATTTCCTGTGGTAGGGTACACTATTACCCTGTAATATAATACGTGGTCCAATTTAAAAATTATAGGTCAATATTAAGGTCCGATACCGTGCCGTTAGTTAACATAGAAAAATGTCTTTGAATTTTTAAAGCATTTTAGAACGCTTATTTCCTCATTTTAAGCTTCTCAGAACACTTTATTTCGCATAGGCATACATAGTAAAATTTAGGGTCACGCTGTGTACCCCCTAAATGACCTATAATTAATTCCTGTGGTAGGGTACACTATTACCCTGTAATATAATACGTGGTCCAATGTAAAAATTATAGGTCAATATTAAATTCCGATACCGTGCCGTTAGTTAACATTGAAAAATGTCTTCGTATTTCCTTGTTTTAATGCACTATTTAAAATATACATAGTGTACCCCCTAATTGACTTATAATTATTTCCTGTGGTAGGGTACACTATTACCCTGTAATACAATACCTTGTTCAATTTAAATATTATGGGTCAATATTAAGGTTTGATATTGCGCCTTGCGTTAGTTAACCATTGAAAGATGTCTTTGAATTTTTAAAGCATTTTAGAACGCTTATTTCCTCATTTTAAGCTTCTCAGAACACTTTATTTCGCATAGGCATACATAGTAAACTTTAGGGTCACTCTGCGTACCCCCTAATTGACCTATAAATATTTCCTGTGATAGGGTACACTATAACCCTGTAATATAATACGTGGTCCAATTTACAAATTATAGGTCAATATTAAGGTCCGATACCGTGCCGTTAGTTAACATAGAAAAGTGTCTTCGTATTTCCTTGTTTTAATGCACTATTTAAAATATACATAGTGTACCCCCTAATTGACCTATAATTATTTCCTGTGGTAGGGTACACTATTACCCTGTAGTACAATACCTTGTTCAATTTAAATATTATGGGTCAATATTAAGGTTTGATATTGCGCCTTGCGTTAGTTAACCATTGAAAGATGTCTTTGAATTTTTAAAGCATTTTAGAACGCTTATTTCTTCATTTTAAGCTTCTCAGAACACTTTATTTCGCATAGGCATACATAGTAAACTTTAGGGTCATGCTGTGTACCCCCTAATTGACCTATAATTATTTCCTGTGGTAGGGTACACTATTACCCTGTAATATAATAGGTGGTCCAATTTAAAAATTATAGGTCAATATTAAGGTCCGATACCGTGCCGTTAGTTAGCATAGAAAAATGTCTTTGAATTTTTAAAGCATTTTAGAACGCTTATTTCCTCATTTTAAGCTTCTCAGAACACTTTATTTCGCATAGGCATACATAGTAAACTTTAGGGTCACTCTGCGTAACCCCTAATTGACCTATAATTATTTCCTGTGGTAGGGTACACTATAACCCTGTAATATAATACGTGGTCCAATTTACAAATTATAGGTCAATATTAAGGTCCGATACCGTGCCGTTAGTTAACATAGAAAAGTGTCTTCGTATTTCTTTGTTTTAATGCACTATTTAAAATATACATAGTGTACCCCCTAATTGACCTATAATTATTTCCTGTGGTAGGGTACACTATTACCCTGTAATATAATACCTGGTCCAATTTAAATATTATGGGTCAATATTAAGGTCTGATATTGCACCTTGCGTTAGTTAACCATTGAAAGATGTCTTTGAATTTTTAAAGCATTTTTGAACGCTTATTTCTTCATTTTAAGCATCTCAGAACACTCTATTTCGCATAGGCATACATAGTAAAATTTAGGGTCACGCTGTGTACCCCCTAAATGACCTATAATTATTTCCTGTGGTAGGGTACACTATTTCCCTGTAATATAATAAGTGGACCAATTTAAAAATTATAGGTCAATATTAAGGTCCGATACCGTGCCGTTAGTTAACATAGAAAAATGTCTTCGTATTTTCTTGTTTTAATGCACTATTTAAAATATACATAGTGTACCCCCTAATTGACCTATAATTATTTCCTGTGGTAGGGTACACTATTACCCTGTAATATAATACCTGGTCCAATTTAAATATTATGGGTCAATATTAAGGTCTGATATTGCGCCTTGCGTTAGTTAACCATTGAAAGATGTCTTTGAATTTTTAAAGCATTTTAGAACGCTTATTTCTTCATTTTAAGCATCTCAGAACACTCTATTTCGCATAGGCATATATAGTAAACTTTAGGGTCACTCTGTGTACCCCCTAATTGACCTATAATTATTTCCTGTGGTAGGGTACACTATAACCCTGTAATATAATACGTGGTCAAATTTAAAAATTATAGGTCAATATTAAGGTCCGATACCGTGCCGTTAGTTAACATAGAAAAGTGTCTTCGTATTTCCTTGTTTTAATGCACTATTTAAAATATACATAGTGTACCCCCTAATTGACCTATAATTATTTCCTGTGGTAGGGTACACTATTACCCTGTAATATAATACCTGGTCCAATTTAAATATTATGGGTCAATATTAAGGTCTGATATTGCGCCTAGCGTTAGTTAACCATTGAAAGATGTCTTTAAATTTTTAAAGCATTTTAGAACGCTTATTTCTTCATTTTAAGCTTCTCAGAACACTTTATTTCGCATAGGCATACATAGTAAACTTTAGGGTCACACTGTGTACCCCCTAATTGACCTAAAATTATTTCCTGTGGTAGGGTACATTATTATCATGTAATATAATACGTGGTCAAATTTAAAAATTATAGGTCAATATTAAGGTCCGATACCGGGCCGTTAGTTAACATAGAAAAGTGTCTTCGTATTTCCTTGTTTTAATGCACTATTTAAAATATACATAGTGTACCCCCTAATTGACCTATAATTATTCCCTGTGGTAGGGTACACTATTACCCTGTAATATAATAGGTGGTCCAATTTTAAAATTATAGGTCAATATTAAGGTCCGATACCGTGCCGTTAGTTAGCATAGAAAAATGTCTTTGAATTTTTAAAGCATTTTAGAACGCTTATTTCCTCATTTTAAGCTTCTCAGAACACTTTATTTCGCATAGGCATACATAGTAAACTTTAGGGTCACTCTGCGTACCCCCTAATTGACCTATAATTATTTCCTGTGGTAGGGTACACTATAACCCTGTAATATAATACGTGGTCCAATTTAAAAATTATAGGTCAATATTAAGGTCCGATACCGTGCCGTTAGTTAACATAGAAAAGTGTCTTCGTATTTCCTTGTTTTAATGCACTATTTAAAATATACATAGTGTACCCCCTAATTGACCTATAATTATTTCCTGTGGTAGGGTACACTATTACCCTGTAATATAATACCTGGTCCAATTTAAATATTATGGGTCAATATTAAGGTCTGATATTGCGCCTTGCGTTAGTTAACCATTGAAAGATGTCTTTGAATTTTTAAAGCATTTTTGAACGCTTATTTCTTCATTTTAAGCATCTCAGAACACTCTATTTCGCATAGGCATACATAGTAAAATTTAGGGTCACGCTGTGTACCCCCTAAATGACCTATAATTATTTCCTGTGGTAGGGTACACTATTACCCTGTAATATAATACGTGGTCCAATTTAAAAATTATAGGTCAATATTAAGGTCCGATACCGTGCCGTTAGTTAACATAGAAAAATGTCTTTGAATTTTTAAAGCATTTTAGAACGCTTATTTCCTCATTTTAAGCTTCTCAGAACACTTTATTTCGCATAGGCATACATAGTAAAATTTAGGGTCACGCTGTGTACCCCCTAAATGACCTATAATTAATTCCTGTGGTAGGGTACACTATTACCCTGTAATATAATACGTGGTCCAATGTAAAAATTATAGGTCAATATTAAATTCCGATACCGTGCCGTTAGTTAACATTGAAAAATGTCTTCGTATTTCCTTGTTTTAATGCACTATTTAAAATATACATAGTGTACCCCCTAATTGACTTATAATTATTTCCTGTGGTAGGGTACACTATTACCCTGTAATACAATACCTTGTTCAATTTAAATATTATGGGTCAATATTAAGGTTTGATATTGCGCCTTGCGTTAGTTAACCATTGAAAGATGTCTTTGAATTTTTAAAGCATTTTAGAACGCTTATTTCCTCATTTTAAGCTTCTCAGAACACTTTATTTCGCATAGGCATACATAGTAAACTTTAGGGTCACTCTGCGTACCCCCTAATTGACCTATAAATATTTCCTGTGATAGGGTACACTATAACCCTGTAATATAATACGTGGTCCAATTTACAAATTATAGGTCAATATTAAGGTCCGATACCGTGCCGTTAGTTAACATAGAAAAGTGTCTTCGTATTTCCTTGTTTTAATGCACTATTTAAAATATACATAGTGTACCCCCTAATTGACCTATAATTATTTCCTGTGGTAGGGTACACTATTACCCTGTAGTACAATACCTTGTTCAATTTAAATATTATGGGTCAATATTAAGGTTTGATATTGCGCCTTGCGTTAGTTAACCATTGAAAGATGTCTTTGAATTTTTAAAGCCTTTTAGAACGCTTATTTCTTCATTTTAAGCTTCTCAGAACACTCTATTTCGCATAGGCATACATAGTAAATTTTAGGGTCATGCTGTGTACCACCTAATTGACCTATAATTATTTCCTGTGGTAAGGTACACTATTACCCTGTAATATAATACGTGGTACAATTTAAAAATTATAGGTCAATATTAAGGTCCGATACCGTGCCGTTAGTTAACATAGAAAAGTGTCTTCGTATTTCCTTGTTTTAATGCACTATTTAAAATATACATAGTGTACCCCCTAATTGACCTATAATTATTTCCTGTGGTAGGGTACACTATTACCCTGTAATACAATACCTTGTTCAATTTAAATATTATGGGTCAATATTAAGGTTTGATATTGCGCCTTGCGTTAGTTAACCATTGAAAGATGTCTTTGAATTTTTAAAGCATTTTAGAACGCTTATTTCTTCATTTTAAGCTTCTCAGAACACTTTATTTCGCATAGGCATACATAGTAAACTTTAGGGTCACGCTGTGTACCCCCTAATTGACCTATAATTATTTCCTGTGGTAGGGTACACTATTACCCTGTAATATAATAGGTGGTCCAATTTAAAAATTATAGGTCAATATTATGGTCCGATACCGTGCCGTTAGTTAGCATAGAAAAATGTCTTTGAATTTTTAAAGCATTTTAGAACGCTTATTTCCTCATTTTAAGCTTCTCAGAACACTTTATTTCGCATAGGCATACATAGTAAACTTTAGGGTCACTCTGCGTACCCCCTAATTGACCTATAATTATTTCCTGTGGTAGGGTACACTATAACCCTGTAATATAATACGTGGTCCAATTTACAAATTATAGGTCAATATTAAGGTCCGATACCGTGCCGTTAGTTAACATAGAAAAGTGTCTTCGTATTTCTTTGTTTTAATGCACTATTTAAAATATACATAGTGTACCCCCTAATTGACCTATAATTATTTCCTGTGGTAGGGTACACTATTACCCTGTAATATAATACCTGGTCCAATTTAAATATTATGGGTCAATATTAAGGTCTGATATTGCACCTTGCGTTAGTTAACCATTGAAAGATGTCTTTGAATTTTTAAAGCATTTTTGAACGCTTATTTCTTCATTTTAAGCATCTCAGAACACTCTATTTCGCATAGGCATACATAGTAAAATTTAGGGTCACGCTGTGTACCCCCTAAATGACCTATAATTATTTCCTGTGGTAGGGTACACTATTTCCCTGTAATATAATACGTGGTCCAATTTAAAATTTATAGGTCAATATTAAGGTCCGATACCGTGCCGTTAGTTAACATAGAAAAATGTCTTTGAATTTTTAAAGCATTTTAGAACGCTTATTTCCTCATTTTAAGCTTCTCAGAACACTTTATTTCGCATAGGCATACATAGTAAACTTTAGGGTCACTCTGTGTACCCCCTAATTGACCTATAATTATTTCCTGTGGTAGGGTACACTATAACCCTGTAATATAATACGTGGTCCAATTTAAAAATTATAGGTCAATATTAAGGTCCGATACCGTGCCGTTAGTTAACATAGAAAAGTGTCTTTGTATTTTCTTGTTTTAATGCACTATTTAAAACATACATAGTGTACCCCCTAATTGACCTATAATTATTTCCTGTTGTAGGGTACACTATTTCCCTGTAATATAATACCTGGTCCAATTGAAATATTATGGTTCCATATTAAGGTCTGATATCGCGCCTTGCGTTAGTTAACCATTGAAAGATGTCTTTGAATTTTTAAAGCCTTTTAGAACGCTTATTTCTTCATTTTAAGCTTCTCAGAACACTCTATTTCGCATAGGCATACATAGTAAATTTTAGGGTCATGCTGTGTACCACCTAATTGACCTATAATTATTTCCTGTGGTAAGGTACACTATTACCCTGTAATATAATACGTGGTACAATTTAAAAATTATAGGTCAATATTAAGGTCCGATACCGTGCCGTTAGTTAACATAGAAAAGTGTCTTCGTATTTCCTTGTTTTAATGCACTATTTAAAATATACATAGTGTACCCCCTAATTGACCTATAATTATTTCCTGTGGTAGGGTGCACTATTACCCTGTAATATAATACCTGGTCCAATTTAAATATTATGGGTCAATATTAAGGTCTGATATTGCGCCTTGCGCTAGTTAACCATTGAAAGATGTCTTTGAATTTTTAAAGCATTTTAGAACGCTTATTTCTTCATTTTAAGCTTCTCAGAACACTTTATTTCGCATAGGCATACATAGTAAAATTTAGGGTCACTCTGCGTACCCCCTAATTGACCTATAAATATTTCCTGTGATAGGGTACACTATAACCCTGTAATATAATACGTGGTCCAATTTACAAATTATAGGTCAATATTAAGGTCCGATACCGTGCCGTTAGTTAACATAGAAAAGTGTCTTCGTATTTCCTTGTTTTAATGCACTATTTAAAATATACATAGTGTACCCCCTAATTGACCTATAATTATTTCCTGTGGTAGGGTACACTATTACCCTGTAGTACAATACCTTGTTCAATTTAAATATTATGGGTCAATATTAAGGTTTGATATTGCGCCTTGCGTTAGTTAACCATTGAAAGATGTCTTTGAATTTTTAAAGCATTTTAGAACGCTTATTTCTTCATTTTAAGCTTCTCAGAACACTTTATTTCGCATAGGCATACATAGTAAACTTTAGGGTCATGCTGTGTACCCCCTAATTGACCTATAATTATTTCCTGTGGTAGGGTACACTATTACCCTGTAATATAATAGGTGGTCCAATTTAAAAATTATAGGTCAATATTAAGGTCCGATACCGTGCCGTTAGTTAGCATAGAAAAATGTCTTTGAATTTTTAAAGCATTTTAGAACGCTTATTTCCTCATTTTAAGCTTCTCAGAACACTTTATTTCGCATAGGCATACATAGTAAACTTTAGGGTCACTCTGCGTACCCCCTAATTGACCTATAATTATTTCCTGTGGTAGGGTACACTATAACCCTGTAATATAATACGTGGTCCAATTTACAAATTATAGGTCAATATTAAGGTCCGATACCGTGCCGTTAGTTAACATAGAAAAGTGTCTTCGTATTTCTTTGTTTTAATGCACTATTTAAAATATACATAGTGTACCCCCTAATTGACCTATAATTATTTCCTGTGGTAGGGTACACTATTACCCTGTAATATAATACCTGGTCCAATTTAAATATTATGGGTCAATATTAAGGTCTGATATTGCACCTTGCGTTAGTTAACCATTGAAAGATGTCTTTGAATTTTTAAAGCATTTTTGAACGCTTATTTCTTCATTTTAAGCATCTCAGAACACTCTATTTCGCATAGGCATACATAGTAAAATTTAGGGTCACGCTGTGTACCCCCTAAATGACCTATAATTATTTCCTGTGGTAGGGTACACTATTTCCCTGTAATATAATAAGTGGTCCAATTTAAAAATTATAGGTCAATATTAAGGTCCGATACCGTGCCGTTAGTTAACATAGAAAAATGTCTTTGAATTTTTAAAGCATTTTAGAACGCTTATTTCCTCATTTTAAGCTTCTCAGAACACTTTATTTCGCATAGGCATACATAGTAAACTTTAGGGTCACTCTGTGTACCCCCTAATTGACCTATAATTATTTCCTGTGGTAGGGTACACTATAACCCTGTAATATAATACGTGGTCCAATTTAAAAATTATAGGTCAATATTAAGGTCCGATACCGTGCCGTTAGTTAACATAGAAAAGTGTCTTTGTATTTTCTTGTTTTAATGCACTATTTAAAACATACATAGTGTACCCCCTAATTGACCTATAATTATTTCCTGTTGTAGGGTACACTATTACCCTGTAATATAATACCTGGTCCAATTGAAATATTATGGTTCCATATTAAGGTCTGATATCGCGCCTTGCGTTAGTTAACCATTGAAAGATGTCTTTGAATTTTTAAAGCCTTTTAGAACGCTTATTTCTTCATTTTAAGCTTCTCAGAACACTCTATTTCGCATAGGCATACATAGTAAATTTTAGGGTCATGCTGTGTACCACCTAATTGACCTATAATTATTTCCTGTGGTAAGGTACACTATTACCCTGTAATATAATACGTGGTACAATTTAAAAATTATAGGTCAATATTAAGGTCCGATACCGTGCCGTTAGTTAACATAGAAAAGTGTCTTCGTATTTCCTTGTTTTAATGCACTATTTAAAATATACATAGTGTACCCCCTAATTG
The DNA here is from genome assembly GCF_982258835.1 of Parasteatoda tepidariorum. Lineage (NCBI taxonomy): Eukaryota > Metazoa > Arthropoda > Arachnida > Araneae > Theridiidae > Parasteatoda > Parasteatoda tepidariorum. The sequence continues at coordinate 432,929 of NW_028257383.1, read as the reverse complement.
ACCTATAATTATTTCCTGTGGTAGGGTACACTATTACCCTGTAATACAATACCTTGTTCAATTTAAATATTATGGGTCAATATTAAGGTTTGATATTGCGCCTTGCGTTAGTTAACCATTGAAAGATGTCTTTGAATTTTTAAAGCATTTTAGAACGCTTATTTCTTCATTTTAAGCTTCTCAGAACACTTTATTTCGCATAGGCATACATAGTAAACTTTAGGGTCACGCTGTGTACCCCCTAATTGACCTATAATTATTTCCTGTGGTAGGGTACACTATTACCCTGTAATATAATAGGTGGTTCAATTTAAAAATTATAGGTCAATATTATGGTCCGATACCGTGCCGTTAGTTAGCATAGAAAAATGTCTTTGAATTTTTAAAGCATTTTAGAACGCTTATTTCCTCATTTTAAGCTTTTCAGAACACTTTATTTCGCATAGGCATACATAGTAAACTTTAGGGTCACTCTGCGTACCCCCTAATTGACCTATAATTATTTCCTGTGGTAGGGTACACTATAACCCTGTAATATAATACGTGGTCCAATTTACAAATTATAGGTCAATATTAAGGTCCGATACCGTGCCGTTAGTTAACATAGAAAAGTGTCTTCGTATTTCTTTGTTTTAATGCACTATTTAAAATATACATAGTGTACCCCCTAATTGACCTATAATTATTTCCTGTGGTAGGGTACACTATTACCCTGTAATATAATACCTGGTCCAATTTAAATATTATGGGTCAATATTAAGGTCTGATATTGCACCTTGCGTTAGTTAACCATTGAAAGATGTCTTTGAATTTTTAAAGCATTTTTGAACGCTTATTTCTTCATTTTAAGCATCTCAGAACACTCTATTTCGCATAGGCATACATAGTAAAATTTAGGGTCACGCTGTGTACCCCCTAAATGACCTATAATTGTTTCCTGTGGTAGGGTACACTATTTCCCTGTAATATAATACGTGGTCCAATTTAAAATTTATAGGTCAATATTAAGGTCCGATACCGTGCCGTTAGTTAACATAGAAAAATGTCTTTGAATTTTTAAAGCATTTTAGAACGCTTATTTCCTCATTTTAAGCTTCTCAGAACACTTTATTTCGCATAGGCATACATAGTAAACTTTAGGGTCACTCTGTGTACCCCCTAATTGACCTATAATTATTTCCTGTGGTAGGGTACACTATAACCCTGTAATATAATACGTGGTCCAATTTAAAAATTATAGGTCAATATTAAGGTCCGTTACCGTGCCGTTAGTTAACATAGAAAAGTGTCTTTGTATTTTCTTGTTTTAATGCACTATTTAAAACATACATAGTGTACCCCCTAATTGACCTATAATTATTTCCTGTTGTAGGGTACACTATTTCCCTGTAATATAATACCTGGTCCAATTGAAATATTATGGTTCCATATTAAGGTCTGATATCGCGCCTTGCGTTAGTTAACCATTGAAAGATGTCTTTGAATTTTTAAAGCCTTTTAGAACGCTTATTTCTTCATTTTAAGCTTCTCAGAACACTCTATTTCGCATAGGCATACATAGTAAATTTTAGGGTCATGCTGTGTACCACCTAATTGACCTATAATTATTTCCTGTGGTAAGGTACACTATTACCCTGTAATATAATACGTGGTACAATTTAAAAATTATAGGTCAATATTAAGGTCCGATACCGTGCCGTTAGTTAACATAGAAAAGTGTCTTCGTATTTCCTTGTTTTAATGCACTATTTAAAATATACATAGTGTACCCCCTAATTGACCTATAATTATTTCCTGTGGTAGGGTGCACTATTACCCTGTAATATAATACCTGGTCCAATTTAAATATTATGGGTCAATATTAAGGTCTGATATTGCGCCTTGCGCTAGTTAACCATTGAAAGATGTCTTTGAATTTTTAAAGCATTTTAGAACGCTTATTTCTTCATTTTAAGCTTCTCAGAACACTTTATTTCGCATAGGCATACATAGTAAAATTTAGGGTCACGCTGTGTACCCCCTAATTGACCTATAATTATTTCCTGTGATAGGGTACACTATAACCCTGTAATATAATACGTGGTCCAATTTACAAATTATAGGTCAATATTAAGGTCCGATACCGTGCCGTTAGTTAACATAGAAAAGTGTCTTCGTATTTCCTTGTTTTAATGCACTATTTAAAATATACATAGTGTACCCCCTAATTGACCTATAATTATTTCCTGTGGTAGGGTACACTATTACCCTGTAATACAATACATTGTTCAATTTAAATATTATGGGACAATATTAAGGTTTGATATTGCGCCTTGCGTTAGTTAACCATTGAAAGATGTCTTTGAATTTTTAAAGCATTTTAGAACGCTTATTTCTTCATTTTATGCTTCTCAGAACACTTTATTTCGCATAGGCATACATAGTAAACTTTAGGGTCACGCTGTGTACCCCCTAATTGACCTATAATTATTTCCTGTGGTAGGGTACACTATTTCCCTGAAATATAATAAGTGGTCCAATTTAAAAATTATAGGTCAATATTAAGGTCCGATACCGTGCCGTTAGTTAACATAGAAAAATGTCTTTGAATTTTTAAAGCATTTTAGAACGCTTATTTCCTCATTTTAAGCTTCTCAGAACACTTTATTTCGCATAGGCATACATAGTAAACTTTAGGGTCACTCTGTGTACCCCCTAATTGACCTATAATTATTTCCTGTGGTACGGTACACTATAACCCTGTAATATAATACGTGGTCCAATTTAAAAATTATAGGTCAATATTAAGGTCCGATACCGTGCCGTTAGTTAACATAGAAAAGTGTCTTTGTATTTTCTTGTTTTAATGCACTATTTAAAACATACATAGTGTACCCCCTAATTGACCTATAATTATTTCCTGTTGTAGGGTACACTATTACCCTGTAATATAATACCTGGTCCAATTGAAATATTATGGTTCCATATTAAGGTCTGATATCGCGCCTTGCGTTAGTTAACCATTGAAAGATGTCTTTGAATTTTTAAAGCCTTTTAGAACGCTTATTTCTTCATTTTAAGCTTCTCAGAACACTCTATTTCGCATAGGCATACATAGTAAATTTTAGGGTCATGCTGTGTACCACCTAATTGACCTATAATTATTTCCTGTGGTAAGGTACACTATTACCCTGTAATATAATACGTGGTACAATTTAAAAATTATAGGTCAATATTAAGGTCCGATACCGTGCCGTTAGTTAACATAGAAAAGTGTCTTCGTATTTCCTTGTTTTAATGCACTATTTAAAATATACATAGTGTACCCCCTAATTGACCTATAATTATTTCCTGTGGTAGGGTACACTATTACCCTGTAATACAATACCTTGTTCAATTTAAATATTATGGGTCAATATTAAGGTTTGATATTGCGCCTTGCGTTAGTTAACCATTGAAAGATGTCTTTGAATTTTTAAAGCATTTTAGAACGCTTATTTCTTCATTTTAAGCTTCTCAGAACACTTTATTTCGCATAGGCATACATAGTAAACTTTAGGGTCACGCTGTGTACCCCCTAATTGACCTATAATTATTTCCTGTGGTAGGGTACACTATTACCCTGTAATATAATAGGTGGTCCAATTTAAAAATTATAGGTCAATATTATGGTCCGATACCGTGCCGTTAGTTAGCATAGAAAAATGTCTTTGAATTTTTAAAGCATTTTAGAACGCTTATTTCCTCATTTTAAGCTTCTCAGAACACTTTATTTCGCATAGGCATACATAGTAAACTTTAGGGTCACTCTGCGTACCCCCTAATTGACCTATAATTATTTCCTTTGGTAGGGTACACTATAACCCTGTAATATAATACGTGGTCCAATTTACAAATTATAGGTCAATATTAAGGTCCGATACCGTGCCGTTAGTTAACATAGAAAAGTGTCTTCGTATTTCTTTGTTTTAATGCACTATTTAAAATATACATAGTGTACCCCCTAATTGACCTATAATTATTTCCTGTGGTAGGGTACACTATTACCCTGTAATATAATACCTGGTCCAATTTAAATATTATGGGTCAATATTAAGGTCTGATATTGCACCTTGCGTTAGTTAACCATTGAAAGATGTCTTTGAATTTTTAAAGCATTTTTGAACGCTTATTTCTTCATTTTAAGCATCTCAGAACACTCTATTTCGCATAGGCATACATAGTAAAATTTAGGGTCACGCTGTGTACCCCCTAAATGACCTATAATTATTTCCTGTGGTAGGGTACACTATTTCCCTGTAATATAATACGTGGTCCAATTTAAAATTTATAGGTCAATATTAAGGTCCGATACCGTGCCGTTAGTTAACATAGAAAAATGTCTTTGAATTTTTAAAGCATTTTAGAACGCTTATTTCCTCATTTTAAGCTTCTCAGAACACTTTATTTCGCATAGGCATACATAGTAAACTTTAGGGTCACTCTGTGTACCCCCTAATTGACCTATAATTATTTCCTGTGGTAGGGTACACTATAACCCTGTAATATAATACGTGGTCCAATTTAAAAATTATAGGTCAATATTAAGGTCCGATACCGTGCCGTTAGTTAACATAGAAAAGTGTCTTTGTATTTTCTTGTTTTAATGCACTATTTAAAACATACATAGTGTACCCCCTAATTGACCTATAATTATTTCCTGTTGTAGGGTACACTATTTCCCTGTAATATAATACCTGGTCCAATTGAAATATTATGGTTCCATATTAAGGTCTGATATCGCGCCTTGCGTTAGTTAACCATTGAAAGATGTCTTTGAATTTTTAAAGCCTTTTAGAACGCTTATTTCTTCATTTTAAGCTTCTCAGAACACTCTATTTCGCATAGGCATACATAGTAAATTTTAGGGTCATGCTGTGTACCACCTAATTGACCTATAATTATTTCCTGTGGTAAGGTACACTATTACCCTGTAATATAATACGTGGTACAATTTAAAAATTATAGGTCAATATTAAGGTCCGATACCGTGCCGTTAGTTAACATAGAAAAGTGTCTTCGTATTTCCTTGTTTTAATGCACTATTTAAAATATACATAGTGTACCCCCTAATTGACCTATAATTATTTCCTGTGGTAGGGTGCACTATTACCCTGTAATATAATACCTGGTCCAATTTAAATATTATGGGTCAATATTAAGGTCTGATATTGCGCCTTGCGCTAGTTAACCATTGAAAGATGTCTTTGAATTTTTAAAGCATTTTAGAACGCTTATTTCTTCATTTTAAGCTTCTCAGAACACTTTATTTCGCATAGGCATACATAGTAAAATTTAGGGTCACGCTGTGTACCCCCTAATTGACCTATAATTATTTCCTGTGATAGGGTACACTATAACCCTGTAATATAATACGTGGTCCAATTTACAAATTATAGGTCAATATTAAGGTCCGATACCGTGCCGTTAGTTAACATAGAAAAGTGTCTTCGTATTTCCTTGTTTTAATGCACTATTTAAAATATACATAGTGTACCCCCTAATTGACCTATAATTATTTCCTGTGGTAGGGTACACTATTACCCTGTAATACAATACATTGTTCAATTTAAATATTATGGGACAATATTAAGGTTTGATATTGCGCCTTGCGTTAGTTAACCATTGAAAGATGTCTTTGAATTTTTAAAGCATTTTAGAACGCTTATTTCTTCATTTTATGCTTCTCAGAACACTTTATTTCGCATAGGCATACATAGTAAACTTTAGGATCACGCTGTGTACCCCCTAATTGACCTATAATTATTTCCTGTGGTAGGGTACACTATTACCCTGTAATATAATAGGTGGTCCAATTTAAAAATTATAGGTCAATATTATGGTCCGATACCGTGCCGTTAGTTAGCATAGAAAAATGTCTTTGAATTTTTAAAGCATTTTAGAACGCTTATTTCCTCATTTTAAGCTTCTCAGAACACTTTATTTCGCATAGGCATACATAGTAAACTTTAGGGTCACTCTGCGTTCCCCCTAATTGACCTATAATTATTTCCTGTGGTAGGGTACACTATAACCCTGTAATATAATACGTGGTCCAATTTACAAATTATAGGTCAATATTAAGGTCCGATACCGTGCCGTTAGTTAACATAGAAAAGTGTCTTCGTATTTCCTTGTTTTAATGCACTATTTAAAATATACATAGTGTACCCCCTAATTGACCTATAATTATTTCCTGTGGTAGGGTACACTATTACCCTGTAATATAATACCTGGTCCAATTTAAATATTATGGGTCAATATTAAGGTCTGATATTGCGCCTTGCGTTAGTTAACCATTGAAAGATGTCTTTGAATTTTTAAAGCATTTTTGAACGCTTATTTCTTCATTTTAAGCATCTCAGAACACTCTATTTCGCATAGGCATACATAGTAAAATTTAGGGTCACGCTGTGTACCCCCTAAATGACCTATAATTATTTCCTGTGGTAGGGTACACTATTTCCCTGTAATATAATACGTGGTCCAATTTAAAAATTATAGGTCAATATTAAGGTCCGATAACGTGCCGTTAGTTAACATAGAAAAATGTCTTTGAATTTTTAAAGCATTTTAGAACGCTTATTTCCTCATTTTAAGCTTCTCAGAACACTTTATTTCGCATAGGCATACATAGTAAACTTTAGGGTCACTCTGTGTACCCCCTAATTGACCTATAATTATTTCCTGTGGTAGGGTACACTATAACCCTGTAATATAATACGTGGTCCAATTTAAAAATTATAGGTCAATATTAAGGTCCGATACCGTGCCGTTAGTTAACATAGAAAAGTGTATTTGTATTTTCTTGTTTTAATGCACTATTTAAAACATACATAGTGTACCCCCTAATTGACCTATAATTATTTCCTGTTGTAGGGTACACTATTTCCCTGTAATATAATACCTGGTCCAATTGAAATATTATGGTTCCATATTAAGGTCTGATATCGCGCCTTGCGTTAGTTAACCATTGAAAGATGTCTTTGAATTTTTAAAGCCTTTTAGAACGCTTATTTCTTCATTTTAAGCTTCTCAGAACACTCTATTTCGCATAGGCATACATAGTAAATTTTAGGGTCATGCTGTGTACCACCTAATTGACCTATAATTATTTCCTGTGGTAAGGTACACTATTACCCTGTAATATAATACGTGGTACAATTTAAAAATTATAGGTCAATATTAAGGTCCGATACCGTGCCGTTAGTTAACATAGAAAAGTGTCTTCGTATTTCCTTGTTTTAATGCACTATTTAAAATATACATAGTGTACCCCCTAATTGACCTATAATTATTTCCTGTGGTAGGGTGCACTATTACCCTGTAATATAATACCTGGTCCAATTTAAATATTATGGGTCAATATTAAGGTCTGATATTGCGCCTTGCGCTAGTTAACCATTGAAAGATGTCTTTGAATTTTTAAAGCATTTTAGAACGCTTATTTCTTCATTTTAAGCTTCTCAGAACACTTTATTTCGCATAGGCATACATAGTAAAATTTAGGGTCACGCTGTGTACCCCCTAATTGACCTATAATTATTTCCTGTGATAGGGTACACTATAACCCTGTAATATAATACGTGGTCCAATTTACAAATTATAGGTCAATATTAAGGTCCGATACCGTGCCGTTAGTTAACATAGAAAAGAGTCTTCGTATTTCCTTGTTTTAATGCACTATTTAAAATATACATAGTGTACCCCCTAATTGACCTATAATTATTTCCTGTGGTAGGGTACACTATTACCCTGTAATACAATACATTGTTCAATTTAAATATTATGGGACAATATTAAGGTTTGATATTGCGCCTTGCGTTAGTTAACCATTGAAAGATGTCTTTGAATTTTTAAAGCATTTTAGAACGCTTATTTCTTCATTTTATGCTTCTCAGAACACTTTATTTCGCATAGGCATACATAGTAAACTTTAGGGTCACGCTGTGTACCCCCTAATTGACCTATAATTATTTCCTGTGGTAGGGTACACTATTACCCTGTAATATAATAGGTGGTCCAATTTAAAAATTATAGGTCAATATTATGGTCCGATACCGTGCCGTTAGTTAGCATAGAAAAATGTCTTTGAATTTTTAAAGCATTTTAGAACGCTTATTTCCTCATTTTAAGCTTCTCAGAACACTTTATTTCGCATAGGCATACATAGTAAACTTTAGGGTCACTCTGCGTTCCCCCTAATTGACCTATAATTATTTCCTGTGGTAGGGTACACTATAACCCTGTAATATAATACGTGGTCCAATTTACAAATTATAGGTCAATATTAAGGTCCGATACCGTGCCGTTAGTTAACATAGAAAAGTGTCTTCGTATTTCCTTGTTTTAATGCACTATTTAAAATATACATAGTGTACCCCCTAATTGACCTATAATTATTTCCTGTGGTAGGGTACACTATTACCCTGTAATATAATACCTGGTCCAATTTAAATATTATGGGTCAATATTAAGGTCTGATATTGCGCCTTGCGTTAGTTAACCATTGAAAGATGTCTTTGAATTTTTAAAGCATTTTTGAACGCTTATTTCTTCATTTTAAGCATCTCAGAACACTCTATTTCGCATAGGCATACATAGTAAAATTTAGGGTCACGCTGTGTACCCCCTAAATGACCTATAATTATTTCCTGTGGTAGGGTACACTATTTCCCTGTAATATAATACGTGGTCCAATTTAAAAATTATAGGTCAATATTAAGGTCCGATAACGTGCCGTTAGTTAACATAGAAAAATGTCTTTGAATTTTTAAAGCATTTTAGAACGCTTATTTCCTCATTTTAAGCTTCTCAGAACACTTTATTTCGCATAGGCATACATAGTAAACTTTAGGGTCACTCTGTGTACCCCCTAATTGACCTATAATTATTTCCTGTGGTAGGGTACACTATAACCCTGTAATATAATACGTGGTCCAATTTAAAAATTATAGGTCTATATTAAGGTCCGATACCGTGCCGTTAGTTAACATAGAAAAGTGTCTTCGTATTTTCTTGTTTTAATGCACTATTTAAAACATACATAGTGTACCCCCTAATTGACCTATAATTATTTCCTGTTGTAGGGTACACTATTACCCTGTAATATAATACCTGGTCCAATTGAAATATTATGGTTCCATATTAAGGTCTGATATCGCGCCTTGCGTTAGTTAACCATTGAAAGATGTCTTTGAATTTTTAAAGCATTTTAGAACGCTTATTTCTTCATTTTAAGCTTCTCAGAACACTCTATTTCGCATAGGCATACATAGTAAATTTTAGGGTCATGCTGTGTACCACCTAATTGACCTATAATTATTTCCTGTGGTAAGGTACACTATTACCCTGTAATATAATACGTGGTACAATTTAAAAATTATAGGTCAATATTAAGGTCCGATACCGTGCCGTTAGTTAACATAGAAAAGTGTCTTCGTATTTCCTTGTTTTAATGCACTATTTAAAATATACATAGTGTACCCCCTAATTGACCTATAATTATTTCCTGTGGTAGGGTGCACTATTACCCTGTAATATAATACCTGGTCCAATTTAAATATTATGGGTCAATATTAAGGTCTGATATTGCGCCTTGCGCTAGTTAACCATTGAAAGATGTCTTTGAATTTTTAAAGCATTTTAGAACGCTTATTTCTTCATTTTAAGCTTCTCAGAACACTTTATTTCGCATAGGCATACATAGTAAAATTTAGGGTCACGCTGTGTACCCCCTAAATGACCTATAATTATTTCCTGTGGTAGGGCACACTATTACCCTGTAATATAATACGTGGTCCAATTTAAAAATTATAGGTCAATATTAAGGTCCGATACCGTGCCGTTAGTTAACATAAAAAAATGTCTTTGAATTTTTAAAGCATTTTAGAACGCTTATTTCCTCATTTTAAGCTTCTCAGAACACTTTATTTCGCATAGGCATACATAGTAAACTTTAGGGTCACTCCGTGTACCCCCTAATTGACCTATAATTATTTCCTGTGGTAGGGTACACTATAACCCTGTAATATAATACGTGGTCCAGTTTAAAAATTATAGGTCAATATTAAGGTCCGATACCGTGCCGTTAGTTAACATAGAAAAGTGTCTTCGTATTTCCTTGTTTTAATGCACTATTTAAAATATACATAGTGTACCCCCTAATTGACCTATAATTATTTCCTGTGGTAGGGTACACTATTACCCTGTAATATAATACCTGGTCCAATTTAAATATTATGGGTCAATATTAAGGTCTGATATTGCGCCTTGCGTTAGTTAACCATTGAAAGATGTCTTTGAATTTTTAAAGCATTTTAGAACGCTTATTTCTTCATTTTAAGCATCTCAGAACACTCTATTTCGCATAGGCATATATAGTAAACTTTAGGGTCACTCTGTGTACCCCCTAATTGACCTATAATTATTTCCTGTGGTAGGGTACACTATAACCCTGTAATATAATACGTGGTCAAATTTAAAAATTATAGGTCAATATTAAGGTCCGATACCGTGCCGTTAGTTAACATAGAAAAGTGTCTTTGTATTTTCTTGTTTTAATGCACTATTTAAAACATACATAGTGTACCCCCTAATTGACCTATAATTATTTCCTGTTGTAGGGTACACTATTACCCTGTAATATAATACCTTGTTCAATTTAAATATTATCTGTCAATATTAAGGTTTGATATTGCGCCTTGCGTTAGTTAACCATTGAAAGATGTCTTTGAATTTTTAAAGCATTTTAGAACGCTTATTTCTTCATTTTAAGCTTCTCAGAACACTTTATTTCGCATAGGCATACATAGTAAACTTTAGGGTCACGCTGTGTACCCCCTAATTGACCTATAATTATTTCCTGTGGTAGGGTACACTATTACCCTGTAATATAATAGGTGGTCCAATTAAAAAATTATAGGTCAATATTAAGGTCCGATACCGTGCCGTTAGTTAGCATAGAAAAATGTCTTTGAATTTTTAAAGCATTTTAGAACGCTTATTTCTTCATTTTAAGCTTCTCAGAACACTCTATTTCGCATAGGCATACATAGTAAATTTTAGGGTCATGCTGTGTACCACCTAATTGACCTATAATTATTTCCTGTGGTAAGGTACACTATTACCCTGTAATATAATACGTGGTACAATTTAAAAATTATAGGTCAATATTAAGGTCCGATACCGTGCCGTTAGTTAACATAGAAAAGTGTCTTCGTATTTCCTTGTTTTAATGCACTATTTAAAATATACATAGTGTACCCCCTAATTGACCTATAATTATTTCCTGTGGTAGGGTGCACTATTACCCTGTAATATAATACCTGGTCCAATTTAAATATTATGGGTCAATATTAAGGTCTGATATTGCGCCTTGCGCTAGTTAACCATTGAAAGATGTCTTTGAATTTTTAAAGCATTTCAGAACGCTTATTTCTTCATTTTAAGCTTCTCAGAACACTTTATTTCGCATAGGCATACATAGTAAAATTTAGGGTCACGCTGTGTACCCCCTAAATGACCTATAATTATTTCCTGTGGTAGGGCACACTATTACCCTGTAATATAATACGTGGTCCAATTTAAAAATTATAGGTCAATATTAAGGTCCGATACCGTGCCGTTAGTTAACATAAAAAAATGTCTTTGAATTTTTAAAGCATTTTAGAACGCTTATTTCCTCATTTTAAGCTTCTCAGAACACTTTATTTCGCATAGGCATACATAGTAAACTTTAGGGTCACTCCGTGTACCCCCTAATTGACCTATAATTATTTCCTGTGGTAGGGTACACTATAACCCTGTAATATAATACGTGGTCCAGTTTAAAAATTATAGGTCAATATTAAGGTCCGATACCGTGCCGTTAGTTAACATAGAAAAGTGTCTTCGTATTTCCTTGTTTTAATGCACTATTTAAAATATACATAGTGTACCCCCTAATTGACCTATAATTATTTCCTGTGGTAGGGTACACTATTACCCTGTAATATAATACCTGGTCCAATTTAAATATTATGGGTCAATATTAAGGTCTGATATTGCGCCTTGCGTTAGTTAACCATTGAAAGATGTCTTTGAATTTTTAAAGCATTTTAGAACGCTTATTTCTTCATTTTAAGCATCTCAGAACACTCTATTTCGCATAGGCATATATAGTAAACTTTAGGGTCACTCTGTGTACCCCCTAATTGACCTATAATTATTTCCTGTGGTAGGGTACACTATAACCCTGTAATATAATACGTGGTCAAATTTAAAAATTATAGGTCAATATTAAGGTCCGATACCGTGCCGTTAGTTAACATAGAAAAGTGTCTTTGTATTTTCTTGTTTTAATGCACTATTTAAAACATACATAGTGTACCCCCTAATTGACCTATAATTATTTCCTGTTGTAGGGTACACTATTACCCTGTAATATAATACCTTGTTCAATTTAAATATTATCTGTCAATATTAAGGTTTGATATTGCGCCTTGCGTTAGTTAACCATTGAAAGATGTCTTTGAATTTTTAAAGCATTTTAGAACGCTTATTTCTTCATTTTAAGCTTCTCAGAACACTTTATTTCGCATAGGCATACATAGTAAACTTTAGGGTCACGCTGTGTACCCCCTAATTGACCTATAATTATTTCCTGTGGTAGGGTACACTATTACCCTGTAATATAATAGGTGGTCCAATTAAAAAATTATAGGTCAATATTAAGGTCCGATACCGTGCCGTTAGTTAGCATAGAAAAATGTCTTTGAATTTTTAAAGCATTTTAGAACGCTTATTTCCTCATTTTAAGCTTCTCAGAACACTTTATTTCGCATAGGCATATATAGTAAACTTTAGGGTCACTCTGTGTACCCCCTAATTGACCTATAATTATTTCCTGTGGTAGGGTACACTATAACCCTGTAATATAATACGTGGTCCAATTTAAAAATTATAGGTCAATATTAAGGTCCGATACCGTGCCGTTAGTTAACATAGAAAAGTGTCTTCGTATTTTCTTGTTTTAATGCACTATTTAAAACATACATAGTGTGCCCCCTAATTGACCTATAATTATTTCCTGTTGTAGGGTACACTATTACCCTGTAATATAATACCTGGTCCAATTGAAATATTATGGTTCCATATTAAGGTCTGATATCGCGCCTTGCGTTAGTTAACCATTGAAAGATGTCTTTGAATTTTTAAAGCATTTTAGAACGCTTATTTCTTCATTTTAAGCTTCTCAGAACACTCTATTTCGCATAGGCATACATAGTAAATTTTAGGGTCATGCTGTGTACCACCTAATTGACCTATAATTATTTCCTGTGGTAAGGTACACTATTACCCTGTAATATAATACGTGGTACAATTTAAAAATTATAGGTCAATATTAAGGTCCGATACCGTGCCGTTAGTTAACATAGAAAAGTGTCTTCGTATTTCCTTGTTTTAATGCACTATTTAAAATATACATAGTGTACCCCCTAATTGACCTATAATTATTTCCTGTGGTAGGGTGCACTATTACCCTGTAATATAATACCTGGTCCAATTTAAATATTATGGGTCAATATTAAGGTCTGATATTGCGCCTTGCGCTAGTTAACCATTGAAAGATGTCTTTGAATTTTTAAAGCATTTTAGAACGCTTATTTCTTCATTTTAAGCTTCTCAGAACACTTTATTTCGCATAGGCATACATAGTAAAATTTAGGGTCACGCTGTGTACCCCCTAATTGACCTATAATTATTTCCTGTGATAGGGTACACTATAACCCTGTAATATAATACGTGGTCCAATTTACAAATTATAGGTCAATATTAAGGTCCGATACCGTGCCGTTAGTTAACATAGAAAAGTGTCTTCGTATTTCCTTGTTTTAATGCACTATTTAAAATATACATAGTGTACCCCCTAATTGACCTATAATTATTTCCTGTGGTAGGGTACACTATTACCCTGTAATATAATACCTGGTCCAATTTAAATATTATGGGTCAATATTAAGGTCTGATATTGCGCCTTGCGTTAGTTAACTATTGAAAGATGTCTTTGAATTTTTAAAGCATTTTTGAACGCTTATTTCTTCATTTTAAGCATCTCAGAACACTCTATTTCGCATAGGCATACATAGTAAAATTTAGGGTCACGCTGTGTACCCCCTAAATGACCTATAATTATTTCCTGTGGTAGGGTACACTATTTCCCTGTAATATAATACGTGGTCCAATTTAAAAATTATAGGTCAATATTAAGGTCCGATACCGTGCCGTTAGTTAACATAGAAAAATGTCTTTGAATTTTTAAAGCATTTTAGAACGCTTATTTCCTCATTTTAAGCTTCTCAGAACACTTTATTTCGCATAGGCATACATAGTAAACTTTAGGGTCACTCTGTGTACCCCCTAATTGACCTATAATTATTTCCTGTGGTAGGGTACACTATAACCCTGTAATATAATACGTGGTCCAATTTAAAAATTATAGGTCAATATTAAGGTCCGATACCGTGCCGTTAGTTAACATAGAAAAGTGTCTTCGTATTTCCTTGTTTTAATGCACTATTTAAAATATACATAGTGTACCCCCTAATTGACCTATAATTATTTCCTGTGGTAGGGTACACTATTACCCTGTAATATAATACCTGGTCCAATTTAAATATTATGGGTCAATATTAAGGTCTGATATTGCGCCTTGCGTTAGTTAACCATTGAAAGATGTCTTTGAATTTTTAAAGCATTTTAGAACGCTTATTTCTTCATTTTAAGCATCTCAGAACACTCTATTTCGCATAGGCATATATAGTAAACTTTAGGGTCACTCTGTGTACCCCCTAATTGACCTATAATTATTTCCTGTGGTAGGGTACACTATAACCCTGTAATATAATACGTGGTCAAATTTAAAAATTATAGGTCAATATTAAGGTCCGATACCGTGCCGTTAGTTAACATAGAAAAGTGTCTTTGTATTTTCTTGTTTTAATGCACTATTTAAAACATACATAGTGTACCCCTAATTGACCTATAATTATTTCCTCTTGTAGGGTACACTATTACCCTGTAATATAATACCTTGTTCAATTTAAATATTATCTGTCAATATTAAGGTTTGATATTGCGCCTTGCGTTAGTTAACCATTGAAAGATGTCTTTGAATTTTTAAAGCATTTTAGAACGCTTATTTCTTCATTTTAAGCTTCTCAGAACACTTTATTTCGCATAGGCATACATAGTAAACTTTAGGGTCACGCTGTGTACCCCCTAATTGACCTATAATTATTTCCTGTGGTAGGGTACACTATTACCCTGTAATATAATAGGTGGTCCAATTTAAAAATTATAGGTCAATATTAAGGTCCGATACCGTGCCGTTAGTTAGCATAGAAAAATGTCTTTGAATTTTTAAAGCATTTTAGAACGCTTATTTCCTCATTTTAAGCTTCTCAGAACACTTTATTTCGCATAGGCATACATAGTAAACTTTAGGGTCACTCTGTGTACCCCCTAATTGACCTATAATTATTTCCTGTGGTAGGGTACACTATAACCCTGTAATATAATACGTGGTCCAATTTAAAAATTATAGGTCAATATTAAGGTCCGATACCGTGCCGTTAGTTAACATAGAAAAGTGTCTTCGTATTTTCTTGTTTTAATGCACTATTTAAAACATACATAGTGTACCCCCTAATTGACCTATAATTATTTCCTGTTGTAGGGTACACTATTACCCTGTAATATAATACCTGGTCCAATTGAAATATTATGGTTCCATATTAAGGTCTGATATCGCGCCTTGCGTTAGTTAACCATTGAAAGATGTCTTTGAATTTTTAAAGCATTTTAGAACGCTTATTTCTTCATTTTAAGCTTCTCAGAACACTCTATTTCGCATAGGCATACATAGTAAATTTTAGGGTCATGCTGTGTACCACCTAATTGACCTATAATTATTTCCTGTGGTAAGGTACACTATTACCCTGTAATATAATACGTGGTACAATTTAAAAATTATAGGTCAATATTAAGGTCCGATAACGTGCCGTTAGTTAACATAGAAAAGTGTCTTCGTATTTCCTTGTTTTAATGCACTATTTAAAATATACATAGTGTACCCCCTAATTGACCTATAATTATTTCCTGTGGTAGGGTGCACTATTACCCTGTAATATAATACCTGGTCCAATTTAAATATTATGGGTAAATATTAAGGTCTGATATTGCGCCTTGCGCTAGTTAACCATTGAAAGATGTCTTTGAATTTTTAAAGCATTTTAGAACGCTTATTTCTTCATTTTAAGCTTCTCAGAACACTTTATTTCGCATAGGCATACATAGTAAAATTTAGGGTCACGCTGTGTACCCCCTAATTGACCTATAATTATTTCCTGTGATAGGGTACACTATAACCCTGTAATATAATACGTGGTCCAATTTACAAATTATAGGTCAATATTAAGGTCCGATACCGTGCCGTTAGTTAACATAGAAAAGTGTCTTCGTATTTCCTTGTTTTAATGCCCTATTTAAAATATACATAGTGTACCCCCTAATTGACCTATAATTATTTCCTGTGGTAGGGTACACTATTACCCTGTAATATAATACCTGGTCCAATTTAAATATTATGGGTCAATATTAAGGTCTGATATTGCGCCTTGCGTTAGTTAACCATTGAAAGATGTCTTTGAATTTTTAAAGCATTTTTGAACGCTTATTTCTTCATTTTAAGCATCTCAGAACACTCTATTTCGCATAGGCATACATAGTAAAATTTAGGGTCACGCTGTGTACCCCCTAAATGACCTATAATTATTTCCTGTGGTAGGGTACACTATTTCCCTGTAATATAATACGTGGTCCAATTTAAAAATTATAGGTCAATATTAAGGTCCGATACCGTGCCGTTAGTTAACATAGAAAAATGTCTTTGAATTTTTAAAGCATTTTAGAACGCTTATTTCCTCATTTTAAGCTTCTCAGAACACTTTATTTCGCATAGGCATACATAGTAAACTTTAGGGTCACTCTGTGTACCCCCTAATTGACCTATAATTATTTCCTGTGGTAGGGTACACTATAACCCTGTAATATAATACGTGGTCCAATTTAAAAATTATAGGTCAATATTAAGGTCCGATACCGTGCCGTTAGTTAACATAGAAAAGTGTCTTCGTATTTTCTTGTTTTAATGCACTATTTAAAACATACATAGTGTACCCCCTAATTGACCTATAATTATTTCCTGTTGTAGGGTACACTATTACCCTGTAATATAATACCTGGTCCAATTGAAATATTATGGTTCCATATTAAGGTCTGATATCGCGCCTTGCGTTAGTTAACCATTGAAAGATGTCTTTGAATTTTTAAAGCATTTTAGAACGCTTATTTCTTCATTTTAAGCTTCTCAGAACACTCTATTTCGCATAGGCATACATAGTAAAATTTAGGGTCACGCTGTGTACCCCCTAAATGACCTATAATTATTTCCTGTGGTAGGGCACACTATTACCCTGTAATATAATACGTGGTCCAATTTAAAAATTATAGGTCTATATTAAGGACCGATACCGTGCCGTTAGTTAACATAGAAAAATGTCTTTGAATTTTTAAAGCATTTTAGAACGCTTATTTCCTCATTTTAAGCTTCTCAGAACACTTTATTTCGCATAGGCATACATAGTAAACTTTAGGGTCACTCTGTGTACCCCCTAATTGACCTATAATTATTTCCTGTGGTAGGGTACACTATAACCCTGTAATATAATACGTGGTCCAGTTTAAAAATTATAGGTCAATATTAAGGTCCGATACCGTGCCGTTAGTTAACATAGAAAAGTGTCTTCGTATTTCCTTGTTTTAATGCACTATTTAAAATATACATAGTGTACCCCCTAATTGACCTATAATTATTTCCTGTGTTAGGGTACCCTATTACCCTGTAATATAATACCTGGTCCAATTTAAATATTATGGGTCAATATTAAGGTCTGATATTGCGCCTTGCGTTAGTTAACCATTGAAAGATGTCTTTGAATTTTTAAAGCATTTTAGAACGCTTATTTCTTCATTTTAAGCATCTCAGAACACTCTATTTCGCATAGGCATATATAGTAAAATTTAGGGTCACGCTGTGTACCCCCTAAATGACCTATAATTATTTCCTGTGGTAGGGCACACTATTACCCTGTAATATAATACGTGGTCCAATTTAAAAATTATAGGTCAATATTAAGGTCCGATACCGTGCCGTTAGTTAACATAGAAAAGTGTCTTCGTATTTCCTTGTTTTAATGCACTATTTAAAATATACATAGTGTACCCCCTAATTGACCTATAATTATTTCCTGTGGTAGGGTACACTATTATTCTGTAATATAATACCTGGTCCAATTTAAATATTATGGGTCAATATTAAGGTCTGATATTGCGCCTTGCGTTAGTTAACCATTGAAAGATGTCTTTGAATTTTTAAAGCATTTTAGAACGCTTATTTCTTTATTTTAAGCATCTCAGAACACTCTATTTCGCATAGGCATATATAGTAAACTTTAGGGTCACTCTGTGTACCCCCTAATTGACCTATAATTATTTCCTGTGGTAGGGTACACTATAACCCTGTAATATAATACGTGGTCAAATTTAAAAATTATAGGTCAATATTAAGGTCCGATACCGTGCCGTTAGTTAACATAGAAAAGTGTCTTCGTATTTCCTTGTTTTAATGCACTATTTAAAATATACATAGTGTACCCCCTAATTGACCTATAATTATTTCCTGTGGTAGGGTACACTATTACCCTGTAATATAATACCTGGTCCAATTTAAATATTATGGGTCAATATTAAGGTCTGATATTGCGCCTAGCGTTAGTTAACCATTGAAAGATGTCTTTGAATTTTTAAAGCATTTTAGAACGCTTATTTCTTCATTTTAAGCTTCTCAGAACACTTTATTTCGCATAGGCATACATAGTAAACTTTAGGGTCACACTGTGAACAGCCTAATTGACCTAAAATTATTTCCTGTGGTAGGGTACATTATTATCATGTAATATAATACGTGGTCCAATTTAAAAATTATAGGTCAATATTAAGGTCCGATACCGGGCCGTTAGTTAACATAGAAAAGTGTCTTCGTATTTCCTTGTTTTAATGCACTATTTAAAATATACATAGTGTATCCCCTAATTGACCTATAATTATTTCCTGTGGTAGGGTACACTATTACCCCGTAATATAATACCTGGTCCAATTCAAATATTATGGGTCAATATTAAGGTCTGATATTGCGCCTTGCGTTAGTTAACCATTGAAAGATGTCTTTGAATTTTTAAAGCATTTTAGAACGCTAATTTCTTCATTTTAAGCTTCTCAGAACACTCTATTTCGCATAGGCATACATAGTAAACTTTAGGTTCACGCTGTGTACCCTCTAATTGACCTATAATTATTTCCTGTGGTAGGGTACACTATTACCCTATAATATAATACGTGGTCCAATTTAAAAATTATAGGTCAATATTAAGGTCCGATACCGTGCCGTTAGTTAACATAGAAAAGTGTCTTCGTATTTCCTTGTTTTAATGCACTATTTAAAATATACATAGTGTACCCCCTAATTGACCTATAATTATTTCCTGTGGTAGGGTTCACTATTACCCTGTAATATAATACCTGGTCCAATTTAAATATTATGGGTCAATATTAAGGTCTGATATTGCGCCTTGCGCTAGTTAACCATTGAAAGATGTCTTTGAATTTTTAAAGCATTTTAGAACGCTTATTTCTTCATTTTAAGCTTCTCAGAACACTCTATTTCGCATAAGCATACATAGTAAACTTTAGGGTCACGCTGTGTACCCCCTAATTGACCTATAATTATTTCCTGTGGTAGGGTACACTATAACCCTGTAATATAATACGTGGTCCAATTTAAAAATTATAGGTCAATATTAAGGTCCGATACCGTGCCGTTAGTTAACATAGAAAAGTGTCTTCGTATTTCCTTGTTTTAATGCACTATTTAAAATATACATAGTGTACCCCCTAATTGACCTATAATTATTTCCTGTGGTAGGGTACACTATTACCCTGTAATATAATACCTAGTCCAATTTAAATATTATGGGTCAATATTAAGGTCTGATATTGCGCCTTGCGTTAGTTAACCATTGAAAGATGTCTTTGAATTTTTAAAGCATTTTAGAACGCTTATTTCTTCATTTTAAGCATCTCAGAACACTCTATTTCGCATAGGCATATATAGTAAAATTTAGGGTCACGCTGTGTACCCCCTAAATGACCTATAATTATTTCTTGTGGTAGGGCACACTATTACCCTGTAATATAATACGTGGTCCAATTTAAAAATTATAGGTCAATATTAAGGTCCGATACCGTGCCGTTAGTTAACATAGAAAAGTGTCTTCGTATTTCCTTGTTTTAATGCACTATTTAAAATATACATAGTGTACCCCCTAATTGACCTATAATTATTTCCTGTGGTAGGGTACACTATTACCCTGTAATATAATACCTGGTCCAATTTAAATATTATGGGTCAATATTAAGGTCTGATATTGCGCCTTGCGTTAGTTAACCATTGAAAGATGTCTTTGAATTTTTAAAGCATTTTAGAACGCTTATTTCTTCATTTTAAGCATCTCAGAACACTCTATTCCGCATAGGCATATATAGTAAACTTTAGGGTCACTCTGTGTACCCCCTAATTGACCTATAATTATTTCCTGTGGTAGGGTACACTATAACCCTGTAATATAATACGTGGTCAAATTTAAAAATTATAGGTCAATATTAAGGTCCGATACCGTGCCGTTAGTTAACATAGAAAAGTGTCTTCGTATTTCCTTGTTTTAATGCACTATTTAAAATATACATAGTGTACCCCCTAATTGACCTATAATTATTTCCTGTGGTAGGGTACACTATTACCCTGTAATATAATACCTGGTCCAATTTAAATATTATGGGTCAATATTAAGGTCTGATATTGCGCCTAGCGTTAGTTAACCATTGAAAGATGTCTTTGAATTTTTAAAGCATTTTAGAACGCTTATTTCTTCATTTTAAGCTTCTCAGAACACTTTATTTCGCATAGGCATACATAGTAAACTTTAGGGTCACACTGTGAACAGCCTAATTGACCTAAAATTATTTTCTGTGGTAGGGTACATTATTATCATGTAATATAATACGTGGTCCAATTTAAAAATTATAGGTCAATATTAAGGTCCGATACCGGGCCGTTAGTTAACATAGAAAAGTGTCTTCGTATTTCCTTGTTTTAATGCACTATTTAAAATATACATAGTGTATCCCCTAATTGACCTATAATTATTTCCTGTGGTAGGGTACACTATTACCCCGTAATATAATACCTGGTCCAATTCAAATATTATGGGTCAATATTAAGGTCTGATATTGCGCCTTGCGTTAGTTAACCATTGAAAGATGTCTTTGAATTTTTAAAGCATTTTAGAACGCTAATTTCTTCATTTTAAGCTTCTCAGAACACTCTATTTCGCATAGGCATACATAGTAAACTTTAGGTTCACGCTGTGTACCCTCTAATTGACCTATAATTATTTCCTGTGGTAGGGTACACTATTACCCTATAATATAATACGTGGTCCAATTTAAAAATTATAGGTCAATATTAAGGTCCGATACCGTGCCGTTAGTTAACATAGAAAAGTGTCTTCGTATTTCCTTGTTTTAATGCACTATTTAAAATATACATAGTGTACCCCCTAATTGACCTATAATTATTTCCTGTGGTAGGGTTCACTATTACCCTGTAATATAATACCTGGTCCAATTTAAATATTATGGGTCAATATTAAGGTCTGATATTGCGCCTTGCGCTAGTTAACCATTGAAAGATGTCTTTGAATTTTTAAAGCATTTTAGAACGCTTATTTCTTCATTTTAAGCTTCTCAGAACACTCTATTTCGCATAAGCATACATAGTAAACTTTAGGGTCACGCTGTGTACCCCCTAATTGACCTATAATTATTTCCTGTGGTAGGGTACACTATAACCCTGTAATATAATACGTGGTCCAATTTAAAAATTATAGGTCAATATTAAGGTCCGATACCGTGCCGTTAGTTAACATAGAAAAGGGTCTTCGTATTTCCTTGTTTTAATGCACTATTTAAAATATACATAGTGTACCCCCTAATTGACCTATAATTATTTCCTGTGGTAGGGTACACTATTACCCTGTAATATAATACCTGGTCCAATTTAAATATTATGGGTCAATATTAAGGTCTGATATTGCGCCTTGCGTTAGTTAACCATTGAAAGATGTCTTTGAATTTTTAAAGCATTTTAGAACGCTTATTTCTTCATTTTAAGCATCTCAGAACACTCTATTTCGCATAGGCATACATAGTAAAATTTAGGGTCACGCTGTGAACCCCCTAAATGACCTATAATTATATCCTGTGGTAGGGTACACTATTACCCTGTAATATAATACGTGGTCCAATTTAAAAATTATAGGTCAATATTAAGGTCCGATACCGTGCCGTTAGTTAACATAGAAAAATGTCTTTGATTTTTTAAAGCATTTTAGAACGCTTATTTCCTCATTTTAAGCTTCTCAGAACACTTTATTTCGCATAGGCATACATAGTAAACTTTAGGGTCACTCTGTGTACCCCCTAATTGACCTATAATTATTTCCTGTGGTAGGGTACACTATAACCCTGTAATATAATACGTGGTCCAATTTAAAAATTATAGGTCAATATTAAGGTCCGATACCGTGCCGTTAGTTAACATAGAAAAGTGTCTTCGTATTTCCTTGTTTTAATGCACTATTTAAAATATACATAGTGTACCCCCTAATTGACCTATAATTATTTCCTGTGGTAGGGTACACTATTACCCTGTAATATAATACCTGGTCCAATTTAAATATTATGGGTCAATATTAAGGTCTGATATTGCGCCTTGCGTTAGTTAACCATTGAAAGATGTCTTTGAATTTTTAAAGCATTTTAGAACGCTTATTTCTTCATTTTAAGCATCTCAGAACACTCTATTTCGCATAGGCATATATAGTAAACTTTAGGGTCACTCTGTGTACCCCCTAATTGACCTATAATTATTTCCTGTGGTAGGGTACACTATAACCCTGTAATATAATACGTGGTCAAATTTAAAAATTATAGGTCAATATTAAGGTCCGATACCGTGCCGTTAGTTAACATAGAAAAGTGTCTTTGTATTTTCTTGTTTTAATGCACTATTTAAAACATACATAGTGTACCCCCTAATTGACCTATAATTATTTCCTCTTGTAGGGTACACTATTACCCTGTAATATAATACCTTGTTCAATTTAAATATTATCTGTCAATATTAAGGTTTGATATTGCGCCTTGCGTTAGTTAACCATTGAAAGATGTCTTTGAATTTTTAAAGCATTTTAGAACGCTTATTTCTTCATTTTAAGCTTCTCAGAACACTTTATTTCGCATAGGCATACATAGTAAACTTTAGGGTCACGCTGTGTACCCCCTAATTGACCTATAATTATTTCCTGTGGTAGGGTACACTATTACCCTGTAATATAATAGGTGGTCCAATTTAAAAATTATAGGTCAATATTAAGGTCCGATACCGTGCCGTTAGTTAGCATAGAAAAATGTCTTTGAATTTTTAAAGCATTTTAGAACGCTTATTTCCTCATTTTAAGCTTCTCAGAACACTTTATTTCGCATAGGCATACATAGTAAACTTTAGGGTCACTCTGTGTACCCCCTAATTGACCTATAATTATTTCCTGTGGTAGGGTACACTATAACCCTGTAATATAATACGTGGTCCAATTTAAAAATTATAGGTCAATATTAAGGTCCGATACCGTGCCGTTAGTTAACATAGAAAAGTGTCTTCGTATTTTCTTGTTTTAATGCACTATTTAAAACATACATAGTGTACCCCCTAATTGACCTATAATTATTTCCTGTTGTAGGGTACACTATTACCCTGTAATATAATACCTGGTCCAATTGAAATATTATGGTTCCATATTAAGGTCTGATATCGCGCCTTGCGTTAGTTAACCATTGAAAGATGTCTTTGAATTTTTAAAGCATTTTAGAACGCTTATCTCTTCATTTTAAGCTTCTCAGAACACTCTATTTCGCATAGGCATACATAGTAAATTTTAGGGTCATGCTGTGTACCACCTAATTGACCTATAATTATTTCCTGTGGTAAGGTACACTATTACCCTGTAATATAATACGTGGTACAATTTAAAAATTATAGGTCAATATTAAGGTCCGATAACGTGCCGTTAGTTAACATAGAAAAGTGTCTTCGTATTTCCTTGTTTTAATGCACTATTTAAAATATACATAGTGTATCCCCTAATTGACCTATAATTATTTCCTGTGGTAGGGTACACTATTACCCCGTAATATAATACCTGGTCCAATTCAAATATTATGGGTCAATATTAAGGTCTGATATTGCGCCTTGCGTTAGTTAACCATTGAAAGATGTCTTTGAATTTTTAAAGCATTTTAGAACGCTAATTTCTTCATTTTAAGCTTCTCAGAACACTCTATTTCGCATAGGCATACATAGTAAACTTTAGGTTCACGCTGTGTACCCTCTAATTGACCTATAATTATTTCCTGTGGTAGGGTACACTATTACCCTATAATATAATACGTGGTCCAATTTAAAAATTATAGGTCAATATTAAGGTCCGATACCGTGCCGTTAGTTAACATAGAAAAGTGTCTTCGTATTTCCTTGTTTTAATGCACTATTTAAAATATACATAGTGTACCCCCTAATTGACCTATAATTATTTCCTGTGGTAGGGTTCACTATTACCCTGTAATATAATACCTGGTCCAATTTAAATATTATGGGTCAATATTAAGGTCTGATATTGCGCCTTGCGCTAGTTAACCATTGAAAGATGTCTTTGAATTTTTAAAGCATTTTAGAACGCTTATTTCTTCATTTTAAGCTTCTCAGAACACTCTATTTCGCATAAGCATACATAGTAAACTTTAGGGTCACGCTGTGTACCCCCTAATTGACCTATAATTATTTCCTGTGGTAGGGTACACTATAACCCTGTAATATAATACGTGGTCCAATTTAAAAATTATAGGTCAATATTAAGGTCCGATACCGTGCCGTTAGTTAACATATAAAAGTGTCTTCGTATTTCCTTGTTTTAATGCACTATTTAAAATATACATAGTGTACCCCCTAATTGACCTATAATTATTTCCTGTGGTAGGGTACACTATTACCCTGTAATATAATACCTGGTCCAATTTAAATATTATGGGTCAATATTAAGGTCTGATATTGCGCCTTGCGTTAGTTAACCATTGAAAGATGTCTTTGAATTTTTAAAGCATTTTAGAACGCTTATTTCTTCATTTTAAGCATCTCAGAACACTCTATTTCGCATAGGCATATATAGTAAAATTTAGGGTCACGCTGTGTACCCCCTAAATGACCTATAATTATTTCTTGTGGTAGGGCACACTATTACCCTGTAATATAATACGTGGTCCAATTTAAAAATTATAGGTCAATATTAAGGTCCGATACCGTGCCGTTAGTTAACATAGAAAAGTGTCTTCGTATTTCCTTGTTTTAATGCACTATTTAAAATATACATAGTGTACCCCCTAATTGACCTATAATTATTTCCTGTGGTAGGGTACACTATTACCCTGTAATATAATACCTGGTCCAATTTAAATATTATGGGTCAATATTAAGGTCTGATATTGCGCCTTGCGTTAGTTAACCATTGAAAGATGTCTTTGAATTTTTAAAGCATTTTAGAACGCTTATTTCTTCATTTTAAGCATCTCAGAACACTCTATTTCGCATAGGCATATATAGTAAACTTTAGGGTCACTCTGTGTACCCCCTAATTGACCTATAATTATTTCCTGTGGTAGGGTACACTATAACCCTGTAATATAATACGTGGTCAAATTTAAAAATTATAGGTCAATATTAAGGTCCGATACCGTGCCGTTAGTTAACATAGAAAAGTGTCTTCGTATTTCCTTGTTTTAATGCACTATTTAAAATATACATAGTGTACCCCCTAATTGACCTATAATTATTTCCTGCGGTAGGGTACACTATTACCCTGTAATATAATACCTGGTCCAATTTAAATATTATGGGTCAATATTAAGGTCTGATATTGCGCCTAGCGTTAGTTAACCATTGAAAGATGTCTTTGAATTTTTAAAGCATTTTAGAACGCTTATTTCTTCATTTTAAGCTTCTCAGAACACTTTATTTCGCATAGGCATACATAGTAAACTTTAGGGTCACACTGTGAACAGCCTAATTGACCTAAAATTATTTTCTGTGGTAGGGTACATTATTATCATGTAATATAATACGTGGTCCAATTTAAAAATTATAGGTCAATATTAAGGTCCGATACCGGGCCGTTAGTTAACATAGAAAAGTGTCTTCGTATTTCCTTGTTTTAATGCACTATTTAAAATATACATAGTGTATCCCCTAATTGACCTATAATTATTTCCTGTGGTAGGGTACACTATTACCCCGTAATATAATACCTGGTCCAATTCAAATATTATGGGTCAATATTAAGGTCTGATATTGCGCCTTGCGTTAGTTAACCATTGAAAGATGTCTTTGAATTTTTAAAGCATTTTAGAACGCTAATTTCTTCATTTTAAGCTTCTCA
Organism: Parasteatoda tepidariorum; assembly: GCF_982258835.1. Classification (NCBI taxonomy): domain Eukaryota; kingdom Metazoa; phylum Arthropoda; class Arachnida; order Araneae; family Theridiidae; genus Parasteatoda; species Parasteatoda tepidariorum. Next base: position 406,149 of record NW_028257383.1, on the reverse strand, counting down.
GAACACTCTATTTCGCATAGGCATACATAGTAAACTTTAGGTTCACGCTGTGTACCCTCTAATTGACCTATAATTATTTCCTGTGGTAAGGTACACTATTACCCTATAATATAATACGTGGTCCAATTTAAAAATTATAGGTCAATATTAAGGTCCGATACCGTGCCGTTAGTTAACATAGAAAAGTGTCTTCGTATTTCCTTGTTTTAATGCACTATTTAAAATATACATAGTGTACCCCCTAATTGACCTATAATTATTTCCTGTGGTAGGGTTCACTATTACCCTGTAATATAATACCTGGTCCAATTTAAATATTATGGGTCAATATTAAGGTCTGATATTGCGCCTTGCGCTAGTTAACCATTGAAAGATGTCTTTGAATTTTTAAAGCATTTTAGAACGCTTATTTCTTCATTTTAAGCTTCTCAGAACACTCTATTTCGCATAAGCATACATAGTAAACTTTAGGGTCACGCTGTGTACCCCCTAATTGACCTATAATTATTTCCTGTGGTAGGGTACACTATAACCCTGTAATATAATACGTGGTCCAATTTAAAAATTATAGGTCAATATTAAGGTCCGATACCGTGCCGTTAGTTAACATAGAAAAGGGTCTTCGTATTTCCTTGTTTTAATGCACTATTTAAAATATACATAGTGTACCCCCTAATTGACCTATAATTATTTCCTGTGGTAGGGTACACTATTACCCTGTAATATAATACCTGGTCCAATTTAAATATTATGGGTCAATATTAAGGTCTGATATTGCGCCTTGCGTTAGTTAACCATTGAAAGATGTCTTTGAATTTTTAAAGCATTTTAGAACGCTTATTTCTTCATTTTAAGCATCTCAGAACACTCTATTTCGCATAGGCATACATAGTAAAATTTAGGGTCACGCTGTGAACCCCCTAAATGACCTATAATTATATCCTGTGGTAGGGTACACTATTACCCTGTAATATAATACGTGGTCCAATTTAAAAATTATAGGTCAATATTAAGGTCCGATACCGTGCCGTTAGTTAACATAGAAAAATGTCTTTGATTTTTTAAAGCATTTTAGAACGCTTATTTCCTCATTTTAAGCTTCTCAGAACACTTTATTTCGCATAGGCATACATAGTAAACTTTAGGGTCACGCTGTGTACCCCCTAATTGACCTATAATTATTTCCTTTGGAAGGGTACACTATTACCCTGTAATATAATACCTGGTCCAATTTAAATATTATGGGTCAATATTAAGGTCTGATATTGCGCCTTGCGTTAGTTAACCATTGAAAGATGTCTTTGAATTTTTAAAGCATTTTAGAACGCTTATTTCTTCATTTTAAGCTTCTCAGAACACTCTATTTCGCATAGGCATACATAGTAAAATTTAGGGTCACGCTGTGTACCCCCTAAATGACGTATAATTATTTCCTGTGGTAGGGTACACTATTACCCTGTAATATAATACGTGTTCCAATTTAAAAATTATAGGTCAATATTAAGTTCCGATACCGTGCCGTTATTTAACATTGAAAAATGTCTTCGTATTTCCTTGTTTTAATGCACTATTTAAAATATTCATAGTGTACCCCCTAATTGACCTATAATTATTTCCTGTGGTAGGGTACACTATTACCCTGTAATACAATACCTGGTTCAATTTAAATATTATGGGTCAATATTAAGATTTGATATTGCGCCTTGCGTTAGTTAACCATTGAAAGATGTCTTTGAATTTTTAAAGCATTTTTGAACGCTTATTTCTTCATTTTAAGCTTCTCAGAACACTTTATTTCGCATAGCAATACATAGTAAACTTTAGGGTCACGCTGTGTACCCCCTAATTGACCTATAATTATTTCCTGTGGTAGGGTACACTATTACCCTGTAATATAAAAGGTGGTCCAATTTAAAAATTATAGGTCAATATTAAGGTCCGATACCGTGCCGTTAGTTAGCATAGAAAAATGTCTTTGAATTTTTAAAGCATTTTAGAACGCTTATTTCCTCATTTTAAGCTTCTCAGAACACTTCATTTCGCATAGGCATACATAGAAAACTTTAGGGTCACTCTGCGTACCCCCTAATTGACCTATAATTATTTCCAGTGGTAGGGTACACTATAACCCTGTAATATAATACGAGGTCCAATTTAAAAATTATAGGTCAATATTAAGGTCCGATACCGTGCCGTTAGTTAACATAGAAAAGTGTCTTCGTATTTCCTTGTTTTAATGCACTATTTAAAATATACATAGTGTACCCCCTAATTGACCTATAATTATTTCCTGTGGTAGGGTACACTATTACCCTGTAATATAATACCTGGTCCAATTTAAATATTATGGGTCAATATTAAGGTCTGATATTGCGCCTTGCGTTAGTTAACCATTGAAAGATGTCTTTGAATTTTTAAAGCATTTTAGAACGCTTATTTCTTCATTTTAAGCTTCTCAGAACACTCTATTTCGCATAGGCATACATAGTAAATTTTAGGGTCACGCTGTGTACCACCTAATTGACCTATAATTATTTCCTGTGGTAAGGTACACTATAACCCTGTAATATAATACTTGGTCCAATTTAAAAATTATAGGTCAATATTAAGGTCCGATACCGTGCCGCTAGTTAACATAGAAAAGTGTCTTCGTATTTCCTTGTTTTAATGCACTATTTAAAAAATACATAGTGTACCCCCTAATTGACCTATAATTATTTCCTGTGGTAGGGTACACTATTACCCTGTAATATAATACCTATTCCAATTTAAATATTATGGGTCAATATTAAGGTCTGATATTGCGCCTTGCGTTAGTTAACCATTGAAAGATGTCTTTGAATTTTTAAAGCATTTTAGAACGCTTATTTCTTCATTTTAAGCATCTCAGAACACTCTATTTCGCATAGGCATACATAGTAAACTTTAGGGTCACTCTGTGTACCCCCTAATTGACCTATAATTATTTCCTGTGGTAGGGTACACTATAACCCTGTAATATAATACGTGGTCCAATTTAAAAATTATAGGTCAATATTAAGGTCCGATACCGTGCCGTTAGTTAACATAGAAAAGTGTCTTCGTATTTCCTTGTTTTAATGCACTATTTAAAATATACATAGTGTACCCCCTAATTGACCTATAATTATTTCCTGTGGTAGGTACACTATTACCCTGTAATATAATACCTGGTCCAATTTAAATATTATGGGTCAATATTAAGGTCTGATATTGCGCCTTGCGTTAGTTAACCATTGAAAGATGTCTTTGAATTTTTAAAGCATTTTAGAACGCTTATTTCTTCATTTTAAGCATCTCAGAACACTCTATTTCGCATAGGCATATATAGTAAACTTTAGGGTCACTCTGTGTACCCCCTAATTGACCTATAATTATTTCCTGTGGTAGGGTACACTATAACCCTGTAATATAATACGTGGTCAAATTTAAAAATTATAGGTCAATATTAAGGTCCGATACCGTGCCGTTAGTTAACATAGAAAAGTGTCTTTGTATTTTCTTGTTTTAATGCACTATTTAAAACATACATAGTGTACCCCCTAATTGACCTATAATTATTTCCTCTTGTAGGGTACACTATTACCCTGTAATATAATACCTTGTTCAATTTAAATATTATCTGTCAATATTAAGGTTAGATATTGCGCCTTGCGTTAGTTAACCATTGAAAGATGTCTTTGAATTTTTAAAGCATTTTAGAACGCTTATTTCTTCATTTTAAGCTTCTCAGAACACTTTATTTCGCATAGGCATACATAGTAAACTTTAGGGTCACGCTGTGTACCCCCTAATTGACCTATAATTATTTCCTGTGGTAGGGTACACTATTACCCTGTAATATAATAGGTGGTCCAATTTAAAAATTATAGGTCAATATTAAGGTCCGATACCGTGCCGTTAGTTAGCATAGAAAAATGTCTTTGAATTTTTAAAGCATTTTAGAACGCTTATTTCCTCATTTTAAGCTTCTCAGAACACTTTATTTCGCATAGGCATACATAGTAAACTTTAGGGTCACTCTGTGTACCCCCTAATTGACCTATAATTATTTCCTGTGGTAGGGTACACTATAACCCTGTAATATAATACGTGGTCCAATTTAAAAATTATAGGTCAATATTAAGGTCCGATACCGTGCCGTTAGTTAACATAGAAAAGTGTCTTCGTATTTTCTTGTTTTAATGCACTATTTAAAACATACATAGTGTACCCCCTAATTGACCTATAATTATTTCCTGTTGTAGGGTACACTATTACCCTGTAATATAATACCTGGTCCAATTGAAATATTATGGTTCCATATTAAGGTCTGATATCGCGCCTTGCGTTAGTTAACCATTGAAAGATGTCTTTGAATTTTTAAAGCATTTTAGAACGCTTATTTCTTCATTTTAAGCTTCTCAGAACACTCTATTTCGCATAGGCATACATAGTAAATTTTAGGGTCATGCTGTGTACCACCTAATTGACCTATAATTATTTCCTGTGGTAAGGTACACTATTACCCTGTAATATAATACGTGGTACAATTTAAAAATTATAGGTCAATATTAAGGTCCGATACCGTGCCGTTAGTTAACATAGAAAAGTGTCTTCGTATTTCCTTGTTTTAATGCACTATTTAAAATATACATAGTGTACCCCCTAATTGACCTATAATTATTTCCTGTGGTAGGGTGCACTATTACCCTGTAATATAATACCTGGTCCAATTTAAATATTATGGGTCAATATTAAGGTCTGATATTGCGCCTTGCGCTAGTTAACCATTGAAAGATGTCTTTGAATTTTTAAAGCATTTTAGAACGCTTATTTCTTCATTTTAAGCTTCTCAGAACACTTTATTTCGCATAGGCATACATAGTAAAATTTAGGGTCACGCTGTGTACCCCCTAATTGACCTATAATTATTTCCTGTGATAGGGTACACTATAACCCTGTAATATAATACGTGGTCCAATTTACAAATTATAGGTCAATATTAAGGTCCGATACCGTGCCGTTAGTTAACATAGAAAAGTGTCTTCGTATTTCCTTGTTTTAATGCCCTATTTAAAATATACATAGTGTACCCCCTAATTGACCTATAATTATTTCCTGTGGTAGGGTACACTATTACCCTGTAATATAATACCTGGTCCAATTTAAATATTATGGGTCAATATTAAGGTCTGATATTGCGCCTTGCGTTAGTTAACCATTGAAAGATGTCTTTGAATTTTTAAAGCATTTTTGAACGCTTATTTCTTCATTTTAAGCATCTCAGAACACTCTATTTCGCATAGGCATACATAGTAAAATTTAGGGTCACGCTGTGTACCCCCTAAATGACCTATAATTATTTCCTGTGGTAGGGTACACTATTTCCCTGTAATATAATACGTGGTCCAATTTAAAAATTATAGGTCAATATTAAGGTCCGATACCGTGCCGTTAGTTAACATAGAAAAATGTCTTTGAATTTTTAAAGCATTTTAGAACGCTTATTTCCTCATTTTAAGCTTCTCAGAACACTTTATTTCGCATAGGCATACATAGTAAACTTTAGGGTCACTCTGTGTACCCCCTAATTGACCTATAATTATTTCCTGTGGTAGGGTACACTATAACCCTGTAATATAATACGTGGTCCAATTTAAAAATTATAGGTCAATATTAAGGTCCGATACCGTGCCGTTAGTTAACATAGAAAAGTGTCTTCGTATTTTCTTGTTTTAATGCACTATTTAAAACATACATAGTGTACCCCCTAATTGACCTATAATTATTTCCTGTTGTAGGGTACACTATTACCCTGTAATATAATACCTGGTCCAATTGAAATATTATGGTTCCATATTAAGGTCTGATATCGCGCCATGCGTTAGTTAACCATTGAAAGATGTCTTTGAATTTTTAAAGCATTTTAGAACGCTTATTTCTTCATTTTAAGCTTCTCAGAACACTCTATTTCGCATAGGCATACATAGTAAAATTTAGGGTCACGCTGTGTACCCCCTAAATGACCTATAATTATTTCCTGTGGTAGGGCACACTATTACCCTGTAATATAATACGTGGTCCAATTTAAAAATTATAGGTCTATATTAAGGACCGATACCGTGCCGTTAGTTAACATAGAAAAATGTCTTTGAATTTTTAAAGCATTTTAGAACGCTTATTTCCTCATTTTAAGCTTCTCAGAACACTTTATTTCGCATAGGCATACATAGTAAACTTTAGGGTCACACTGTGAACAGCCTAAGTGACCTAAAATTATTTCCTGTGGTAGGGTACATTATTATCATGTAATATAATACGTGGTCCAATTTAAAAATTATAGGTCAATATTAAGGTCCGATACCGGGCCGTTAGTTAACATAGAAAAGTGTCTTCGTATTTCCTTGTTTTAATGCACTATTTAAAATATACATAGTGTATCCCCTAATTGACCTATAATTATTTCCTGTGGTAGGGTACACTATTACCCCGTAATATAATACCTGGTCCAATTCAAATATTATGGGTCAATATTAAGGTCTGATATTGCGCCTTGCGTTAGTTAACCATTGAAAGATGTCTTTGAATTTTTAAAGCATTTTAGAACGCTAATTTCTTCATTTTAAGCTTCTCAGAACACTCTATTTCGCATAGGCATACATAGTAAACTTTAGGTTCACGCTGTGTACCCTCTAATTGACCTATAATTATTTCCTGTGGTAGGGTACACTATTACCCTATAATATAATACGTGGTCCAATTTAAAAATTATAGGTCAATATTAAGGTCCGATACCGTGCCGTTAGTTAACATAGAAAAGTGTCTTCGTATTTCCTTGTTTTAATGCACTATTTAAAATATACATAGTGTACCCCCTAATTGACCTATAATTATTTCCTGTGGTAGGGTTCACTATTACCCTGTAATATAATACCTGGTCCAATTTAAATATTATGGGTCAATATTAAGGTCTGATATTGCGCCTTGCGTTAGTTAGCCATTGAAAGATGTCTTTGAATTTTTAAAGCATTTTAGAACGCTTATTTCTTCATTTTAAGCATCTCAGAACACTCTATTTCGCATAGGCATACATAGTAAAATTTAGGGTCACGCTGTGAACCCCCTAAATGACCTATAATTATATCCTGTGGTAGGGTACACTATTACCCTGTAATATAATACGTGGTCCAATTTAAAAATTATAGGTCAATATTAAGGTCCGATACCGTGCCGTTAGTTAACATAGAAAAGTGTCTTCGTATTTCCTTGTTTTAATGCACTATTTAAAATATACATAGTGTACCCCCTAATTGACCTATAATTATTTCCTGTGGTAGGGTACACTATTACCCTGTAATATAATACCTGGTCCAATTTAAATATTATGGGTCAATATTAAGGTCTGATATTGCGCCTTGCGTTAGTTAACCATTGAAAGATGTCTTTGAATTTTTAAAGCATTTTAGAACGCTTATTTCTTCATTTTAAGCATCTCAGAACACTCTATTTCGCATAGGCATATATAGTAAAATTTAGGGTCACGCTGTGTACCCCCTAAATGACCTATAATTATTTCTTGTGGTAGGGCACACTATTACCCTGTAATATAATACGTGATCCAATTTAAAAATTATAGGTCAATATTAAGGTCCGATACCGTGCCGTTAGTTAACATAGAAAAGTGTCTTCGTATTTCCTTGTTTTAATGCACTATTTAAAATATACATAGTGTACCCCCTAATTGACCTATAATTATTTCCTGTGGTAGGGTACACTATTACCCTGTAATATAATACCTGGTCCAATTTAAATATTATGGGTCAATATTAAGGTCTGATATTGCGCCTTGCGTTAGTTAACCATTGAAAGATGTCTTTGAATTTTTAAAGCATTTTAGAACGCTTATTTCTTCATTTTAAGCATCTCAGAACACTCTATTTCGCATAGGCATATATAGTAAACTTTAGGGTCACTCTGTGTACCCCCTAATTGACCTATAATTATTTCCTGTGGTAGGGTACACTATAACCCTGTAATATAATACGTGGTCAAATTTAAAAATTATAGGTCAATATTAAGGTCCGATACCGTGCCGTTAGTTAACATAGAAAAGTGTCTTCGTATTTCCTTGTTTTAATGCACTATTTAAAATATACATAGTGTACCCCCTAATTGACCTATAATTATTTCCTGTGGTAGGGTACACTATTACCCTGTAATATAATACCTGGTCCAATTTAAATATTATGGGTCAATATTAAGGTCTGATATTGCGCCTAGCGTTAGTTAACCATTGAAAGATGTCTTTGAATTTTTAAAGCATTTTAGAACGCTTATTTCTTCATTTTAAGCTTCTCAGAACACTTTATTTCGCATAGGCATACATAGTAAACTTTAGGGTCACACTGTGAACAGCCTAATTGACCTAAAATTATTTTCTGTGGTAGGGTACATTATTATCATGTAATATAATACGTGGTCCAATTTAAAAATTATAGGTCAATATTAAGGTCCGATACCGGGCCGTTAGTTAACATAGAAAAGTGTCTTCGTATTTCCTTGTTTTAATGCACTATTTAAAATATACATAGTGTATCCCCTAATTGACCTATAATTATTTCCTGTGGTAGGGTACACTATTACCCCGTAATATAATACCTGGTCCAATTCAAATATTATGGGTCAATATTAAGGTCTGATATTGCGCCTTGCGTTAGTTAACCATTGAAAGATGTCTTTGAATTTTTAAAGCATTTTAGAACGCTAATTTCTTCATTTTAAGCTTCTCAGAACACTCTATTTCGCATAGGCATACATAGTAAACTTTAGGTTCACGCTGTGTACCCTCTAATTGACCTATAATTATTTCCTGTGGTAGGGTACACTATTACCCTATAATATAATACGTGGTCCAATTTAAAAATTATAGGTCAATATTAAGGTCCGATACCGTGCCGTTAGTTAACATAGAAAAGTGTCTTCGTATTTCCTTGTTTTAATGCACTATTTAAAATATACATAGTGTACCCCCTAATTGACCTATAATTATTTCCTGTGGTAGGGTTCACTATTACCCTGTAATATAATACCTGGTCCAATTTAAATATTATGGGTCAATATTAAGGTCTGATATTGCGCCTTGCGCTAGTTAACCATTGAAAGATGTCTTTGAATTTTTAAAGCATTTTAGAACGCTTATTTCTTCATTTTAAGCTTCTCAGAACACTCTATTTCGCATAAGCATACATAGTAAACTTTAGGGTCACGCTGTGTACCCCCTAATTGACCTATAATTATTTCCTGTGGTAGGGTACACTATAACCCTGTAATATAATACGTGGTCCAATTTAAAAATTATAGGTCAATATTAAGGTCCGATACCGTGCCGTTAGTTAACATAGAAAAGGGTCTTCGTATTTCCTTGTTTTAATGCACTATTTAAAATATACATAGTGCACCCCCTAATTGACCTATAATTATTTCCTGTGGTAGGGTACACTATTACCCTGTAATATAATACCTGGTCCAATTTAAATATTATGGGTCAATATTAAGGTCTGATATTGCGCCTTGCGTTAGTTAACCATTGAAAGATGTCTTTGAATTTTTAAAGCATTTTAGAACGCTTATTTCTTCATTTTAAGCATCTCAGAACACTCTATTTCGCATAGGCATACATAGTAAAATTTAGGGTCACGCTGTGAACCCCCTAAATGACCTATAATTATATCCTGTGGTAGGGTACACTATTACCCTGTAATATAATACGTGGTCCAATTTAAAAATTATAGGTCAATATTAAGGTCCGATACCGTGCCGTTAGTTAACATAGAAAAATGTCTTTGATTTTTTAAAGCATTTTAGAACGCTTATTTCCTCATTTTAAGCTTCTCAGAACACTTTATTTCGCATAGGCATACATAGTAAACTTTAGGGTCACGCTGTGTACCCCCTAATTGACCTATAATTATTTCCTTTGGAAGGGTACACTATTACCCTGTAATATAATACCTGGTCCAATTTAAATATTATGGGTCAATATTAAGGTCTGATATTGCGCCTTGCGTTAGTTAACCATTGAAAGATGTCTTTGAATTTTTAAAGCATTTTAGAACGCTTATTTCTTCATTTTAAGCTTCTCAGAACACTCTATTTCGCATAGGCATACATAGTAAAATTTAGGGTCACGCTGTGTACCCCCTAAATGACCTATAATTATTTCCTGTGGTAGGGTACACTATTACCCTGTAATATAATACGTGTTCCAATTTAAAAATTATAGGTCAATATTAAGTTCCGATACCGTGCCGTTATTTAACATTGAAAAATGTCTTCGTATTTCCTTGTTTTAATGCACTATTTAAAATATTCATAGTGTACCCCCTAATTGACCTATAATTATTTCCTGTGGTAGGGTACACTATTACCCTGTAATACAATACCTGGTTCAATTTAAATATTATGGGTCAATATTAAGATTTGATATTGCGCCTTGCGTTAGTTAACCATTGAAAGATGTCTTTGAATTTTTAAAGCATTTTTGAACGCTTATTTCTTCATTTTAAGCTTCTCAGAACACTTTATTTCGCATAGCAATACATAGTAAACTTTAGGGTCACGCTGTGTACCCCCTAATTGACCTATAATTATTTCCTGTGGTAGGGTACACTATTACCCTGTAATATAAAAGGTGGTCCAATTTAAAAATTATAGGTCAATATTAAGGTCCGATACCGTGCCGTTAGTTAGCATAGAAAAATGTCTTTGAATTTTTAAAGCATTTTAGAACGCTTATTTCCTCATTTTAAGCTTCTCAGAACACTTCATTTCGCATAGGCATACATAGAAAACTTTAGGGTCACTCTGCGTACCCCCTAATTGACCTATAATTATTTCCAGTGGTAGGGTACACTATAACCCTGTAATATAATACGAGGTCCAATTTAAAAATTATAGGTCAATATTAAGGTCCGATACCGTGCCGTTAGTTAACATAGAAAAGTGTCTTCGTATTTCCTTGTTTTAATGCACTATTTAAAATATACATAGTGTACCCCCTAATTGACCTATAATTATTTCCTGTGGTAGGGTACACTATTACCCTGTAATATAATACCTGGTCCAATTTAAATATTATGGGTCAATATTAAGGTCTGATATTGCGCCTTGCGTTAGTTAACCATTGAAAGATGTCTTTGAATTTTTAAAGCATTTTAGAACGCTTATTTCTTCATTTTAAGCATCTCAGAACACTCTATTTCGCATAGGCATACATAGTAAAATTTAGGGTCACGCTGTGTACCCCCTAAATGACCTATAATTATATCCTGTGGTAGGGTACACTATTACCCTGTAATATAATACGTGGTCCAATTTAAAAATTATAGGTCAATATTAAGGTCCGATACCGTGCCGTTAGTTAACATAGAAAAATGTCTTTGAATTTTTAAAGCATTTTAGAACGCTTATTTCCTCATTTTAAGCTTCTCAGAACACTTTATTTCGCATAGGCATACATAGTAAACTTTAGGGTCACGCTGTGTACCCCCTAATTGACCTATAATTATTTCCTGTGGTAGGGTACACTATTACCCTGTAATACAATACCTGGTTCAATTTAAATATTATGGGTCAATATTAAGGTTTGATATTGCGCCTTGCGTTAGTTAACCATTGAAAGATGTCTTTGAATTTTTAAAGCATTTTAGAACGCTCATTTCTTCATTTTAAGCTTCTCAGAACACTTTATTTCGCATAGCAATACATAGTAAACTTTAGGGTCACGCTGTGTACCCCCTAATTGACCTATAATTATTTCCTGTGGTAGGGTACACTATTACCCTGTAATATAAAAGTGGTCCAATTTAAAAATTATAGGTCAATATTAAGGTCCGATACCGTGCCGTTAGTTAGCATAGAAAAATGTCTTTGAATTTTTAAAGCATTTTAGAACGCTTATTTCCTCATTTTAAGATTCTCAGAACACTTCATTTCGCATAGGCATACATAGAAAACTTTAGGGTCACTCTGCGTACCCCCTAATTGACCTATAATTATTTCCTGTGGTAGGGTACACTATAACCCTGTAATATAATACGTGGTCCAATTTAAAAATTATAGGTCAATATTAAGGTCCGATACCGTGCCGTTAGTTAACATAGAAAAGTGTCTTCGTATTTCCTTGTTTTAATGCACTATTTAAAATATACATAGTGTACCCCCTAATTGACCTATAATTATTTCCTGTGGTAGGGTACACTATTACCCTGTAATATAATACCTGGTCCAATTTAAATATTATGGGTCAATATTAAGGTCTGATATTGCGCCTTGCGTTAGTTAACCATTGAAAGATGTCTTTGAATTTTTAAAGCATTTTAGAACGCTTATTTCTTCATTTTAAGCTTCTCAGAACACTCTATTTCGCATAGGCATACATAGTAAATTTTAGGGTCACGCTGTGTACCACCTAATTGACCTATAATTATTTCCTGTGGTAAGGTACACTATAACCCTGTAATATAATACGTGGTCCAATTTAAAAATTATAGGTCAATATTAAGGTCCGATACCGTGCCGTTAGTTAACATAGAAAAGTGTCTTCGTATTTCCTTGTTTTAATGCACTATTTAAAATATACATAGTGTACCCCCTAATTGACCTATAATTATTTCCTGTGGTAGGGTACACTATTACCCTGTAATATAATACCTATTCCAATTTAAATATTATGGGTCAATATTAAGGTCTGATATTGCGCCTTGCGTTAGTTAACCATTGAAAGATGTCTTTGAATTTTTAAAGCATTTTAGAACGCTTATTTCTTCTTTTTAAGCATCTCAGAACACTCTATTTCGCATAGGCATACATAGTAAAATTTAGGGTCACGCTGTGTACCCCCTAAATGACCTATAATTATATCCTGTTGTAGGGTACACTATTACCCTGTAATATAATACGTGGTCCAATTTAAAAATTATAGGTCAATATTAAGGTCCGATACCGTGCCGTTAGTTAACATAGAAAAATGTCTTTGACTTTTTAAAGCATTTTAGAACGCTTATTTCCTCATTTTAAGCTTCTCAGAACACTTTATTTCGCATAGGCATACATAGTAAACTTTAGGGTCACGCTGTGTACCCCCTAATTGACCTATAATTATTTCCTTTGGTGGGGTACACTATTACCCTGTAATATAATACCTGGTCCAATTTAAATATTATGGGTCAATATTAAGGTCTGATATTGCGCCTTGCGTTAGTTAAACATTGAAAGATGTCTTTGAATTTTTAAAGCATTTTAGAACGCTTATTTCTTCATTTTAAGCTTCTCAGAACACTTTATTTCGCATAGGCATACATAGTAAACTTTAGGGTCACGCTGTGTACCCCCTAATTGACCTATAATTATTTCCTGTGGTAGGGTACACTATTACCCTGTAATATAAAAGGTGGTTCAATTTAAAAATTATAGGTCAATATTAAGGTCCGATACCGTGCCGTTAGTTAGCATAGAAAAATGTCTTTGAATTTTTAAAGCATTTTAGAACGCTTATTTCCTCATTTTAAGATTCTCAGAACACTTCATTTCGCATAGGCATACATAGAAAACTTTAGGGTCACTCTGCGTACCCCCTAATTGACCTATAATTATTTCCTGTGGTAGGGTACACTATAACCCTGTAATATAATACGTGGTCCAATTTAAAAATTATAGGTCAATATTAAGGTCCGATACCGTGCCGTTAGTTAACATAGAAAAGTGTCTTCGTATTTCCTTGTTTTAATGCACTATTTAAAATATACATAGTGTACCCCCTAATTGACCTATAATTATTTCCTGTGGTAGGGCACACTATTACCCTGTAATATAATACCTGGTCCAATTTAAATATTATGGGTCAATATTAAGGTCTGATATTGCGCCTTGCGTTAGTTAACCATTGAAAGATGTCTTTGAATTTTTAAAGCATTTTAGAACGCTTATTTCTTCATTTTAAGCTTCTCAGAACACTCTATTTCGCATAGGCATACATAGTAAATTTTAGGGTCACGCTGTGTACCACCTAATTGACCTATAATTATTTCCTGTGGTAAGGTACACTATAACCCTGTAATATAATACGTGGTCCAATTTAAAAATTATAGGTCAATATTAAGGTCCGATACCGTGCCGTTAGTTAACATAGAAAAGTGTCTTCGTATTTCCTTGTTTTAATGCACTATTTAAAATATACATTGTGTACCCCCTAATTGACCTATAATTATTTCCTGTGGTAGGGTACACTATTACCCTGTAATATAATACCTATTCCAATTTAAATATTATGGGTCAATATTAAGGTCTGATATTGCGCCTTGCGTTAGTTAACCATTGAAAGATGTCTTTGAATTTTTAAAGCATTTTAGAACGCTTATTTCTTCATTTTAAGCATCTCAGAACACTCTATTTCGCATAGGCATACATAGTAAAATTTAGGGTCACGCTGTGTACCCCCTAAATGACCTATAATTATATCCTGTTGTAGGGTACACTATTACCCTGTAATATAATACGTGGTCCAATTTAAAAATTATAGGTCAATATTAAGGTCCGATACCGTGCCGTTAGTTAACATAGAAAAATGTCTTTGAATTTTTAAAGCATTTTAGAACGCTTATTTCCTCATTTTAAGCTTCTCAGAACACTTTATTTCGCATAGGCATACATAGTAAACTTTAGGGTCACGCTGTGTACCCCCTAATTGACCTATAATTATTTCCTGTGGTAGGGTACACTATTACCCTGTAATACAATACCTGGTTCAATTTAAATATTATGGGTCAATATTAAGGTTTGATATTGCGCCTTGCGTTAGTTAACCATTGAAAGATGTCTTTGAATTTTTAAAGCATTTTAGAACGCTTATTTCTTCATTTTAAGCTTCTCAGAACACTTTATTTCGCATAGCAATACATAGTAAACTTTAGGGTCACGCTGTGTACCCCCTAATTGACCTATAATTATTTCCTGTGGTAGGGTACACTATTACCCTGTAATATAAAAGGTGGTCCAATTTAAAAATTATAGGTCAATATTAAGGTCCGATACCGTGCCGTTAGTTAGCATAGAAAAATGTCTCTGAATTTTTAAAGCATTTTAGAGCGCTTATTTCCTCATTTTAAGATTCTCAGAACACTTCATTTCGCATAGGCATACATAGAAAACTTTAGGGTCACTCTGCGTACCCCCTAATTGACCTATAATTATTTCCTGTGGTAGGGTACACTATAACCCTGTAATATAATACGTGGTCCAATTTTAAAATTATAGGTCAATATTAAGGTCCGATACCGTGCCGTTAGCTAACATAGAAAAGTGTCTTCGTATTTCCTTGTTTTAATGCACTATTTAAAATATACATAGTGTACCCCCTAATTGACCTATAATTATTTCCTGTGGTAGGGTACACTATTACCCTGTAATATAATACCTGGTCCAATTTAAATATTATGGGTCAATATTAAGGTCTGATATTGCGCCTTGCGTTAGTTAACCATTGAAAGATGTCTTTGAATTTTTAAAGCATTTTAGAACACTTATTTCTTCATTTTAAGCTTCTCAGAACACTCTATTTCGCATAGGCATATATAGTAAATTTTAGGGTCACGCTGTGTACCACCTAATTGACCTATAATTATTTCCTTTGGTGGGGTACACTATTACCCTGTAATATAATACCTGGTCCAATTTAAATATTATGGGTCAATATTAAGGTCTGATATTGCGCCTTGCGTTAGTTAAACATTGAAAGATGTCTTTGAATTTTTAAAGCATTTTAGAACGCTTATTTCTTCATTTTAAGCTTCTCAGAACACTTTATTTCGCATAGGCATACATAGTAAACTTTAGGGTCACGCTGTGTACCCCCTAATTGACCTATAATTATTTCCTGTGGTAGGGTACACTATAACCCTGTAATATAATACGTGGTCCAATTTAAAAATTATAGGTCAATATTAAGGTCCGATACCGTGCCGTTAGTTAACATAGAAAAATGTCTTTGACTTCTTAAAGCATTTTAGAACGCTTATTTCCTCATTTTAAGCTTCTCAGAACACTTTATTTCGCATAGGCATACATAGTAAACTTTAGGGTCACGCTGTGTACCCCCTAATTGACCTATAATTATTTCCTTTGGTGGGGTACACTATTACCCTGTAATATAATACCTGGTCCAATTTAAATATTATGGGTCAATATTAAGGTCTGATATTGCGCCTTGCGTTAGTTAAACATTGAAAGATGTCTTTGAATTTTTAAAGCATTTTAGAACGCTTATTTCTTCATTTTAAGCTTCTTAGAACACTTTATTTCGCATAGGCATATATAGTAAACTTTAGGGTCACGCTGTGTACCCCCTAATTGACCTATAATTATTTCCTGTGGTAGGGTACACTATAACCCTGTAATATAATACGTGGTCCAATTTAAAAATTATAGGTCAATATTAAGGTCCGATACCGTGCCGTTAGTTAACATAGAAAAGTGTCTTCGTATTTCCTTGTTTTAATGCACTATTTAAAATATACATAGTGTACCCCCTAATTGACCTATAATTATTTCCTGTGGTAGGGTACACTATTACCCTGTAATATAATATCTGGTCCAATTTAAATATTATGGGTCAATATTAAGGTCTGATATTGCGCCTTGCGTTAGTTAACCATTGAAAGATGTCTTTGAATTTTTAAAGCATTTTAGAACGCTTATTTCTTCATTTTAAGCTTCTCAGAACACTCTATTTCGCATAGGCATATATAGTAAATTTTAGGGTCACGCTGTGTACCACCTAATTGACCTATAATTATTTCCTGTGGTAAGGTACACTATAACCCTGTAATATAATACGTGGTCCAATTTAAAAATTATAGGTCAATATTAAGGTCCGATACCGTGCCGTTAGTTAACATAGAAAAGTGTCTTCGTATTTCCTTGTTTTAATGCACTATTTAAAATATACATAGTGTACCCCCTAATTGACCTATAATTATTTCCTGTGGTAGGGTACACTATTACCCTGTAATATAATACCTGGTCCAATTTAAATATTATGGGTCAATATTAAGGTCTGATATTGCGCCTTGCGTTAGTTAACCATTGAAAGATGTCTTTGAATTTTTAAAGCATTTTAGAACGCTTATTTCTTCATTTTAAGCTTCTCAGAACACTCTATTTCGCATAGGCATACATAGTAAATTTTAGGGTCACGCTGTGTACCACCTAATTGACCTATAATTATTTCCTGTGGTAAGGTACACTATAACCCTGTAATATAATACGTGGTCCAATTTAAAAATTATAGGTCAATATTAAGGTCCGATACCGTGCCGTTAGTTAACATAGAAAAGTGTCTTCGTATTTCCTTGTTTTAATGCACTATTTAAAATATACATTGTGTACCCCCTAATTGACCTATAATTATTTCCTGTGGTAGGGTACACTATTACCCTGTAATATAATACCTATTTCAATTTAAATATTATGGGTCAATATTAAGGTCTGATATTGCGCCTTGCGTTAGTTAACCATTGAAAGATGTCTTTGAATTTTTAAAGCATTTTAGAACGCTTATTTCTTCATTTTAAGCATCTCAGAACACTCTATTTCGCATAGGCATACATAGTAAAATTTAGGGTCACGCTGTGTACCCCCTAAATGACCTATAATTATATCCTGTTGTAGGGTACACTATTACCCTGTAATATAATACGTGGTCCAATTTAAAAATTATAGGTCAATATTAAGGTCCGATACCGTGCCGTTAGTTAACATAGAAAAATGTCTTTGAATTTTTAAAGCATTTTAGAACGCTTATTTCCTCATTTTAAGCTTCTCAGAACACTTTATTTCGCATAGGCATACATAGTAAACTTTAGGGTCACGCTGTGTACCCCCTAATTGACCTATAATTATTTCCTGTGGTAGGGTACACTATTACCCTGTAATACAATACCTGGTTCAATTTAAATATTATGGGTCAATATTAAGGTTTGATATTGCGCCTTGCGTTAGTTAACCATTGAAAGATGTCTTTGAATTTTTAAAGCATTTTAGAACGCTTATTTCTTCATTTTAAGCTTCTCAGAACACTTTATTTCGCATAGCAATACATAGTAAACTTTAGGGTCACGCTGTGTACCCCCTAATTGACCTATAATTATTTCCTGTGGTAGGGTACACTATTACCCTGTAATATAAAAGGTGGTCCAATTTAAAAATTATAGGTCAATATTAAGGTCCGATACCGTGCCGTTAGTTAGCATAGAAAAATGTCTCTGAATTTTTAAAGCATTTTAGAGCGCTTATTTCCTCATTTTAAGATTCTCAGAACACTTCATTTCGCATAGGCATACATAGAAAACTTTAGGGTCACTCTGCGTACCCCCTAATTGACCTATAATTATTTCCTGTGGTAGGGTACACTATAACCCTGTAATATAATACGTGGTCCAATTTTAAAATTATAGGTCAATATTAAGGTCCGATACCGTGCCGTTAGCTAACATAGAAAAGTGTCTTCGTATTTCCTTGTTTTAATGCACTATTTAAAATATACATAGTGTACCCCCTAATTGACCTATAATTATTTCCTGTGGTAGGGTACACTATTACCCTGTAATATAATACCTGGTCCAATTTAAATATTATGGGTCAATATTAAGGTCTGATATTGCGCCTTGCGTTAGTTAACCATTGAAAGATGTCTTTGAATTTTTAAAGCATTTTAGAACACTTATTTCTTCATTTTAAGCTTCTCAGAACACTCTATTTCGCATAGGCATATATAGTAAATTTTAGGGTCACGCTGTGTACCACCTAATTGACCTATAATTATTTCCTTTGGTGGGGTACACTATTACCCTGTAATATAATACCTGGTCCAATTTAAATATTATGGGTCAATATTAAGGTCTGATATTGCGCCTTGCGTTAGTTAAACATTGAAAGATGTCTTTGAATTTTTAAAGCATTTTAGAACGCTTATTTCTTCATTTTAATCTTCTCAGAACACTTTATTTCGCATAGGCATACATAGTAAACTTTAGGGTCACGCTGTGTACCCCCTAATTGACCTATAATTATTTCCTGTTGTAGGGTACACTATTACCCTGTAATATAATACGTGGTCCAATTTAAAAATTATAGGTCAATATTAAGGTCCGATACCGTGCCGTTAGTTAACATAGAAAAATGTCTTTGAATTTTTAAAGCATTTTAGAACGCTTATTTCCTCATTTTAAGCTTCTCAGAACACTTTATTTCGCATAGGCATACATAGTAAACTTTAGGGTCACGCTGTGTACCCCCTAATTGACCTATAATTATTTCCTGTGGTAGGGTACACTATTACCCTGTAATACAATACCTGGTTCAATTTAAATATTATGGGTCAATATTAAGGTTTGATATTGCGCCTTGCGTTAGTTAACCATTGAAAGATGTCTTTGAATTTTTAAAGCATTTTAGAACGCTTATTTCTTCATTTTAAGCTGCTCAGAACACTTTATTTCGCATAGCAATACATAGTAAACTTTAGGGTCACGCTGTGTACCCCCTAATTGACCTATAATTATTTCCTGTGGTAGGGTACACTATTACCCTGTAATATAAAAGGTGGTCCAATTTAAAAATTATAGGTCAATATTAAGGTCCGATACCGTGCCGTTAGTTAGCATAGAAAAATGTCTCTGAATTTTTAAAGCATTTTAGAGCGCTTATTTCCTCATTTTAAGATTCTCAGAACACTTCATTTCGCATAGGCATACATAGAAAACTTTAGGGTCACTCTGCGTACCCCCTAATTGACCTATAATTATTTCCTGTGGTAGGGTACACTATAACCCTGTAATATAATACGTGGTCCAATTTTAAAATTATAGGTCAATATTAAGGTCCGATACCGTGCCGTTAGCTAACATAGAAAAGTGTCTTCGTATTTCCTTGTTTTAATGCACTATTTAAAATATACATAGTGTACCCCCTAATTGACCTATAATTATTTCCTGTGGTAGGGTACACTATTACCCTGTAATATAATACCTGGTCCAATTTAAATATTATGGGTCAATATTAAGGTCTGATATTGCGCCTTGCGTTAGTTAACCATTGAAAGATGTCTTTGAATTTTTAAAGCATTTTAGAACACTTATTTCTTCATTTTAAGCTTCTCAGAACACTCTATTTCGCATAGGCATATATAGTAAATTTTAGGGTCACGCTGTGTACCACCTAATTGACCTATAATTATTTCCTTTGGTGGGGTACACTATTACCCTGTAATATAATACCTGGTCCAATTTAAATATTATGGGTCAATATTAAGGTCTGATATTGCGCCTTGCGTTAGTTAAACATTGAAAGATGTCTTTGAATTTTTAAAGCATTTTAGAACGCTTATTTCTTCATTTTAAGCTTCTCAGAACACTTTATTTCGCATAGGCATACATAGTAAACTTTAGGGTCACGCTGTGTACCCCCTAATTGACCTATAATTATTTCCTGTGGTAGGGTACACTATAACCCTGTAATATAATACGTGGTCCAATTTAAAAATTATAGGTCAATATTAAGGTCCGATACCGTGCCGTTAGTTAACATAGAAAAATGTCTTTGACTTCTTAAAGCATTTTAGAACGCTTATTTCCTCATTTTAAGCTTCTCAGAACACTTTATTTCGCATAGGCATACATAGTAAACTTTAGGGTCACGCTGTGTACCCCCTAATTGACCTATAATTATTTCCTTTGGTGGGGTACACTATTACCCTGTAATATAATACCTGGTCCAATTTAAATATTATGGGTCAATATTAAGGTCTGATATTGCGCCTTGCGTTAGTTAAACATTGAAAGATGTCTTTGAATTTTTAAAGCATTTTAGAACGCTTATTTCTTCATTTTAAGCTTCTTAGAACACTTTATTTCGCATAGGCATATATAGTAAACTTTAGGGTCACGCTGTGTACCCCCTAATTGACCTATAATTATTTCCTGTGGTAGGGTACACTATAACCCTGTAATATAATACGTGGTCCAATTTAAAAATTATAGGTCAATATTAAGGTCCGATACCGTGCCGTTAGTTAACATAGAAAAGTGTCTTCGTATTTCCTTGTTTTAATGCACTATTTAAAATATACATAGTGTACCCCCTAATTGACCTATAATTATTTCCTGTGGTAGGGTACACTATTACCCTGTAATATAATATCTGGTCCAATTTAAATATTATGGGTCAATATTAAGGTCTGATATTGCGCCTTGCGTTAGTTAACCATTGAAAGATGTCTTTGAATTTTTAAAGCATTTTAGAACGCTTATTTCTTCATTTTAAGCTTCTCAGAACACTCTATTTCGCATAGGCATATATAGTAAATTTTAGGGTCACGCTGTGTACCACCTAATTGACCTATAATTATTTCCTGTGGTAAGGTACACTATAAACCTGTAATATAATACGTGGTCCAATTTAAAAATTATAGGTCAATATTAAGGTCCGATACCGTGCCGTTAGTTAACATAGAAAAGTGTCTTCGTATTTCCTTGTTTTAATGCACTATTTAAAATATACATAGTGTACCCCCTAATTGACCTATAATTATTTCCTGTGGTAGGGTACACTATTACCCTGTAATATAATACCTATTCCAATTTAAATATTATGGGTCAATATTAAGGTCTGATATTGCGCCTTGCGTTAGTTAACCATTGAAAGATGTCTTTGAATTTTTAAAGCATTTTAGAACGCTTATTTCTTCATTTTAAGCATCTCAGAACACTCTATTTCGCATAGGCATACATAGTAAAATTTAGGGTCACGCTGTGTACCCCCTAAATGACCTATAATTATATCCTGTTGTAGGGTACACTATTACCCTGTAATATAATACGTGGTCCAATTTAAAAATTATAGGTCAATATTAAGGTCCGATACCGTGCCGTTAGTTAACATAGAAAAATGTCTTTGAATTTTTAAAGCATTTTAGAACGCTTATTTCCTCATTTTAAGCTTCTCAGAACACTTTATTTCGCATAGGCATACATAGTAAACTTTAGGGTCACGCTGTGTACCCCCTAATTGACCTATAATTATTTCCTGTGGTAGGGTACACTATTACCCTGTAATACAATACCTGGTTCAATTTAAATATTATGGGTCAATATTAAGGTTTGATATTGCGCCTTGCGTTAGTTAACCATTGAAAGATGTCTTTGAATTTTTAAAGCATTTTAGAACGCTTATTTCTTCATTTTAAGCTTCTCAGAACACTTTATTTCGCATAGCAATACATAGTAAACTTTAGGGTCACGCTGTGTACCCCCTAATTGACCTATAATTATTTCCTGTGGTAGGGTACACTATTACCCTGTAATATAAAAGGTGGTCCAATTTAAAAATTATAGGTCAATATTAAGGTCCGATACCGTGCCGTTAGTTAGCATAGAAAAATGTCTCTGAATTTTTAAAGCATTTTAGAACGCTTATTTCCTCATTTTAAGATTCTCAGAACACTTCATTTCGCATAGGCATACATAGAAAACTTTAGGGTCACTCTGCGTACCCCCTAATTGACCTATTATTATTTCCTGTGGTAGGGTACACTATAACCCTGTAATATAATACGTGGTCCAATTTAAAAATTATAGGTCAATATTAAGGTCCGATACCGTGCCGTTAGTTAACATAGAAAAGTGTCTTCGTATTTCCTTGTTTTAATGCACTATTTAAAATATACATAGTGTACCCCCTAATTGACCTATAATTATTTCCTGTGGTAGGGTACACTATTACCCTGTAATATAATACCTGGTCCAATTTAAATATTATGGGTCAATATTAAGGTCTGATATTGCGCCTTGCGTTAGTTAACCATTGAAAGATGTCTTTGAATTTTTAAAGCATTTTAGAACGCTTATTTCTTCATTTTAAGCTTCTCAGAGCACTCTATTTCGCATAGGCATACATAGTAAAATTTAGGGTCACGCTGTGTACCCCCTAAATGACCTATAATTATTTCCTGTGGTAGGGCACACTATTACCCTGTAATATAATACGTGGTCCAATTTAAAAATTATAGGTCAATATTAAGTTCCGATACCGTGCCGTTAGTTAACATTGAAAAATGTCTTCGTATTTCCTTGTTTTAATGCACTATTTAAAATATACATAGTGTACCCCCTAATTGACCTATAATTATTTCCTGTGGTAGGGTACAATATTACCCTGTAATACAATACCTGGTTCAATTTAAATATTATGGATCAATATTAAGGTTTGATATTGCGCCTTGCGTTAGTTAACCATTGAAAGATGTCTTTGAATTTTTAAAGCATTTTAGAACGCTTATTTCTTCATTTTAAGCTTCTCAGAACACTCTATTTCGCATAGGCATACATAGTAAAATTTAGGGTCACGCTGTGTACCCCCTAAATGACCTATAATTATTTCCTGTGGTAGGGCACACTATTACCCTGTAATATAATACGTGGTCCAATTTAAAAATTATAGGTCAATATTAAGTTCCGATACCGTGCCGTTAGTTAACATAGAAAAATGTCTTTGACTTCTTAAAGCATTTTAGAACGCTTATTTCCTCATTTTAAGCTTCTCAGAACACTTTATTTCGCATAGGCATACATAGTAAACTTTAGGGTCACGCTGTGTACCCCCTAATTGACCTATAATTATTTCCTTTGGTGGGGTACACTATTACCCTGTAATATAATACCTGGTCCAATTTAAATATTATGGGTCAATATTAAGGTCTGATATTGCGCCTTGCGTTAGTTAAACATTGAAAGATGTCTTTGAATTTTTAAAGCATTTTAGAACGCTTATTTCTTCATTTTAAGCTTCTTAGAACACTTTATTTCGCATAGGCATATATAGTAAACTTTAGGGTCACGCTGTGTACCCCCTAATTGACCTATAATTATTTCCTGTGGTAGGGTACACTATAACCCTGTAATATAATACGTGGTCCAATTTAAAAATTATAGGTCAATATTAAGGTCCGATACCGTGCCGTTAGTTAACATAGAAAAGTGTCTTCGTATTTCCTTGTTTTAATGCACTATTTAAAATATACATAGTGTACCCCCTAATTGACCTATAATTATTTCCTGTGGTAGGGTACACTATTACCCTGTAATATAATATCTGGTCCAATTTAAATATTATGGGTCAATATTAAGGTCTGATATTGCGCCTTGCGTTAGTTAACCATTGAAAGATGTCTTTGAATTTTTAAAGCATTTTAGAACGCTTATTTCTTCATTTTAAGCTTCTCAGAACACTCTATTTCGCATAGGCATATATAGTAAATTTTAGGGTCACGCTGTGTACCACCTAATTGACCTATAATTATTTCCTGTGGTAAGGTACACTATAACCCTGTAATATAATACGTGGTCCAATTTAAAAATTATAGGTCAATATTAAGGTCCGATACCGTGCCGTTAGTTAACATAGAAAAGTGTCTTCGTATTTCCTTGTTTTAATGCACTATTTAAAATATACATAGTGTACCCCCTAATTGACCTATAATTATTTCCTGTGGTAGGGTACACTATTACCCTGTAATATAATACCTATTCCAATTTAAATATTATGGGTCAATATTAAGGTCTGATATTGCGCCTTGCGTTAGTTAACCATTGAAAGATGTCTTTGAATTTTTAAAGCATTTTAGAACGCTTATTTCTTCATTTTAAGCATCTCAGAACACTCTATTTCGCATAGGCATACATAGTAAAATTTAGGGTCACGCTGTGTACCCCCTAAATGACCTATAATTATATCCTGTTGTAGGGTACACTATTACCCTGTAATATAATACGTGGTCCAATTTAAAAATTATAGGTCAATATTAAGGTCCGATACCGTGCCGTTAGTTAACATAGAAAAATGTCTTTGAATTTTTAAAGCATTTTAGAACGCTTATTTCCTCATTTTAAGCTTCTCAGAACACTTTATTTCGCATAGGCATACATAGTAAACTTTAGGGTCACGCTGTGTACCCCCTAATTGACCTATAATTATTTCCTGTGGTAGGGTACACTATTACCCTGTAATACAATACCTGGTTCAATTTAAATATTATGGGTCAATATTAAGGTTTGATATTGCGCCTTGCGTTAGTTAACCATTGAAAGATGTCTTTGAATTTTTAAAGCATTTTAGAACGCTTATTTCTTCATTTTAAGCTTCTCAGAACACTTTATTTCGCATAGCAATACATAGTAAACTTTAGGGTCACGCTGTGTACCCCCTAATTGACCTATAATTATTTCCTGTGGTAGGGTACACTATTACCCTGTAATATAAAAGGTGGTCCAATTTAAAAATTATAGGTCAATATTAAGGTCCGATACCGTGCCGTTAGTTAGCATAGAAAAATGTCTCTGAATTTTTAAAGCATTTTAGAACGCTTATTTCCTCATTTTAAGATTCTCAGAACACTTCATTTCGCATAGGCATACATAGAAAACTTTAGGGTCACTCTGCGTACCCCCTAATTGACCTATTATTATTTCCTGTGGTAGGGTACACTATAACCCTGTAATATAATACGTGGTCCAATTTAAAAATTATAGGTCAATATTAAGGTCCGATACCGTGCCGTTAGTTAACATAGAAAAGTGTCTTCGTATTTCCTTGTTTTAATGCACTATTTAAAATATACATAGTGTACCCCCTAATTGACCTATAATTATTTCCTGTGGTAGGGTACACTATTACCCTGTAATATAATACCTGGTCCAATTTAAATATTATGGGTCAATATTAAGGTCTGATATTGCGCCTTGCGTTAGTTAACCATTGAAAGATGTCTTTGAATTTTTAAAGCATTTTAGAACGCTTATTTCTTCATTTTAAGCTTCTCAGAGCACTCTATTTCGCATAGGCATACATAGTAAAATTTAGGGTCACGCTGTGTACCCCCTAAATGACCTATAATTATTTCCTGTGGTAGGGCACACTATTACCCTGTAATATAATACGTGGTCCAATTTAAAAATTATAGGTCAATATTAAGTTCCGATACCGTGCCGTTAGTTAACATTGAAAAATGTCTTCGTATTTCCTTGTTTTAATGCACTATTTAAAATATACATAGTGTACCCCCTAATTGACCTATAATTATTTCCTGTGGTAGGGTACAATATTACCCTGTAATACAATACCTGGTTCAATTTAAATATTATGGATCAATATTAAGGTTTGATATTGCGCCTTGCGTTAGTTAACCATTGAAAGATGTCTTTGAATTTTTAAAGCATTTTAGAACGCTTATTTCTTCATTTTAAGCTTCTCAGAACACTCTATTTCGCATAGGCATACATAGTAAAATTTAGGGTCACGCTGTGTACCCCCTAAATGACCTATAATTATTTCCTGTGGTAGGGCACACTATTACCCTGTAATATAATACGTGGTCCAATTTAAAAATTATAGGTCAATATTAAGTTCCGATACCGTGCCGTTAGTTAACATTGAAAAATGTCTTCGTATTTCCTTGTTTTAATGCACTATTTAAAATATACATAGTGTACCCCCTAATTGACCTATAATTATTTCCTGTGGTAGGGTACAATATTACCCTGTAATACAATACCTGGTTCAATTTAAATATTATGGATCAATATTAAGGTTTGATATTGCGCCTTGCGTTAGTTAACCATTGAAAGATGTCTTTGAATTTTTAAAGCATTTTAGAACGCTTATTTCTTCATTTTAAGCTTCTCAGAACACTCTATTTCGCATAGGCATACATAGTAAAATTTAGGGTCACGCTGTGTACCCCCTAAATGACCTATAATTATTTCCTGTGGTAGGGTACACTATTACCCTCTAATATAATACGTGGTCCAATTTAAAAATTATAGGTCAATATTAAGGTCCGATACCGTGCCGTTAGTTAACATAGAAAAATGTCTTTGAATTTTTAAAGCATTTTAGAACGCTTATTTCCTCATTTTAAGCTTCTCTGAACACTTTATTTCGCATAGGCATACATAGTAAACTTTAGGGTCACTCTGTGTACCCCCTAATTGACCTATAATTATTTCCTGTGGTAGGGTACACTATAACCCTGTAATATAATACGTGGTCCAATTTAAAAATTATAGGTCAATATTAAGGTGCAATACCGTGCCGTTAGTTAACATAGAAAAGTGTCTTCGTATTTTCTTGTTTTAATGCACTATTTAAAACATACATAGTGTACCCCCTAATTGACCTATAATTATTTCCTGTTGTAGGGTACACTATTACCCTGTAATATAATACCTGGTCCAATTGAAATATTATGGTTCCATATTAAGGTCTGATATCGCGCCTTGCGTTAGTTAACCATTGAAAGATGTCTTTGAATTTTTAAAGCATTTTAGAACGCTTATTTCTTCATTTTAAGCTTCTCAGAACACTCTATTTCGCATAGGCATACATAGTAAATTTTAGGGCCACACTGTGTACCACCTAATTGACCTATAATTATTTCCTGTGGTAAGGTACACTATTACCCTGTAATATAATACGTGGTCCAATTTAAAAATTATAGGTCAATATTAAGGACCGATACCGTGCCGTTAGTTAACATTGAAAAATGTCTTTGAATTTTTAAAGCATTTTAGAACGCTTATTTCCTCATTTTAAGCTTCTCAGAACACTTTATTTCGCATAGGCATACATAGTAAACTTTAGGGTCTCTCTGTGTACCCCCTAATTGACCTATAATTATTTCCTATGGTAGGGTACACTATAACCCTGTAATATAATACGTGGTCCAATTTAAAAATTATAGGTCAATATTAAGGTCCGATACCGTGCCGTTAGTTAACATAGAAAAGTGTATTCGTATTTCCTTGTTTTAATGCACTATTTAAAATATACATACTGTACCCCCTAATTGACCTATAATTATTTCCTGTGGTAGGGTACACTATTACCCTGTAATATAATACCTATTCCAATTTAAATATTATGGGTCAATATTAAGGTCTGATATTGCGCCTTGCGTTAGTTAACCATTGAAAGATGTCTTTGAATTTTAAAGCATTTTAGAACGCTTATTTCTTCATTTTAAGCATCTCAGAACACTCTATTTCGCATAGGCATACATAGTAAAATTTAGGGTCACGCTGTGTACCCCCTAAATGACCTATAATTATATCCTGTGGTAGGGTACACTATTACCCTGTAATATAATACGTGGTCCAATTTAAAAATTATAGGTCAATATTAAGGTCCGATACCGTGCCGTTAGTTAACATAAAAAAATGTCTTTGAATTTTTAAAGCATTTTAGAACGCTTATTTCCTCATTTTAAGCTTCTCAGAACACTTTATTTCGCATAGGCATACATAGTAAACTTTAGGGTCACTCTGCGTACCCCCTAATTGACCTATAATTATTTCCTGTGGTAGGGTACACTATAACCCTGTAATATAATACGTGGTCCAATTTAAAAATTATAGGTCAATATTAAGGTCCGATACCGTGCCGTTAGTTAACATAGAAAAGTGTCTTCGTATTTCCTTGTTTTAATGCACTATTTAAAATATACATAGTGTACCCCCTAATTGACCTATAATTATTTCCTGTGGTAGGGTACACTATTACCCTGTAATATAATACCTGGTCCAATTTAAATATTATGGGTCAATATTAAGGTCTGATATTGCGCCTTGCGTTAGTTAACCATTGAAAGATGTCTTTGAATTTTTAAAGCATTTTAGAACGCTTATTTCTTGATTTTAAGCATCTCAGAACACTCTATTTCGCATAGGCATACATAGTAAAATTTAGGGTCACGCTGTGTACCCCCTAAATGACCTATAATTATATCCTGTGGTAGGGTACACTATTACCCTGTAATATAATACGTGGTCCAATTTAAAAATTATAGGTCAATATTAAGGTCCGATACCGTGCCGTTAGTTAACATAAAAAAATGTCTTTGAATTTTTAAAGCATTTTAGAACGCTTATTTCCTCATTTTAAGCTTCTCAGAACACTTTATTTCGCATAGGCATACATAGTAAACTTTAGGGTCACTCTGCGTACCCCCTAATTGACCTATAATTATTTCCTGTGGTAGGGTACACTATAACCCTGTAATATAATACGTGGTCCAATTTAAAAATTATAGGTCAATATTAAGGTCCGATACCGTGCCGTTAGTTAACATAGAAAAGTGTCTTCGTATTTCCTTGTTTTAATGCACTATTTAAAATATACATAGTGTACCCCCTAATTGACCTATAATTATTTCCTGTGGTAGGGTACACTATTACCCTGTAATATAATACCTGGTCCAATTGAAATATTATGGTTCCATATTAAGGTCTGATATCGCGCCTTGCGTTAGTTAACCATTGAAAGATGTCTTTGAATTTTTAAAGCATTTTAGAGCGCTTATTTCTTCATTTTAAGCTTCTCAGAACACTCTATTTCGCATAGGCATACATAGTAAATTTTAGAGTCACGATGTGTATCCCCTAATTGACCTATAATTATTTTACGTGGTAGGGTACACTATAACCCTGTAATATAATAGGTGGTTCAATTTAAAAATTTTAGGTCAATATTAAGGTCCGATACCGTGCCGTTAGTTAACATAGAAAAGTGTCTTCGAATTTCCTTGTTTTAATGCACTATTTAAAATATACATAGTGTACCCCCTAATTGACCTATAATTATTTCCTGTGGTAGGGTACACTATTACCCTGTAATATAATACCTGGTCCAATTTAAATATTATGGGTCAATATTAAGGTCTGATATTGCGCCTTGCGCTAGTTAACCATTGAAAGATGTCTTTGAATTTTTAAAGCATTTTAGAACGCTTATTTCTTCATTTTAAGCTTCTCAGAACACTCTATTTCGCATAAGCATACATAGTAAACTTTAGGGTCACGCTGTGTACCCCCTAATTGACCTATAATTATTTCCTGTGGTAGGGTACACTATAACCCTGTAATATAATACGTGGTCCAATTTAAAAATTATAGGTCAATATTAAGGTCCGATACCGTGCCGTTAGTTAACATAGAAAAGTGTCTTCGTATTTCCTTGTTTTAATGCACTATTTAAAATATACATAGTGTACCCCCTAATTGACCTATAATTATTTCCTGTGGTAGGGTACACTATTACCCTGTAATAAAATACCTGGTCCAATTTAAATATTATGGGTCAATATTAAGGTCTGATATTGCGCCTTGCGTTAGTTAACCATTGAAAGATGTCTTTGAATTTTTAAAGCATTTTAGAACGCTTATTTCTTCATTTTAAGCATCTCAGAACACTCTATTTCGCATAGGCATACATAGTAAAATTTAGGGTCACGCTGTGAACCCCCTAAATGACCTATAAGTATATCCTGTGGTAGGGTACACTATTACCCTGTAATATAATACGTGGTCCAATTTAAAAATTATAGGTCAATATTAAGGTCCGAAACCGTGCCGTTAGTTAACATAGAAAAATGTCTTTGAATTTTTAAAGCATTTTAGAACGCTTATTTCCTCATTTTAAGCTTCTCAGAACACTTTATTTCGCATAGGCATACATAGTAAACTTTAGGGTCACGCTGTGTACCCCCTAATTGACCTATAATTATTTCCTTTTGAAGGGTACACTATTACCCTGTAATGTAATACCTGGTCCAATTTAAATATTATGGGTCAATATTAAGGTCTGATATTGCGCCTTGCGTTAGTTAACCATTGAAAGATGTCTTTGAATTTTTAAAGCATTTTAGAACGCTTATTTCTTCATTTTAAGCTTCTCAGAACACTCTATTTCGCATAGGCATACATAGTAAAATTTAGGGTCACGCTGTGTACCCCCTAAATGACCTATAATTATTTCCTGTGGTAGGGTACACTATTACCCTGTAATATAATACGTGTTCCAATTTAAAAATTATAGGTCAATATTAAGTTCCGATACCGTGCCGTTATTTAACATTGAAAAATGTCTTCGTATTTCCTTGTTTTAATGCACTATTTAAAATATTCATAGTGTACCCCCTAATTGACCTATAATTATTTCCTGTGGTAGGGTACACTATTACCCTGTAATACAATACCTGGTTCAATTTAAATATTATGGGTCAATATTAAGGTTTGATATTGCGCCTTGCGTTAGTTAACCATTGAAAGATGTCTTTGAATTTTTAAAGCATTTTTGAACGCTTATTTCTTCATTTTAAGCTTCTCAGAACACTTTATTTCGCATAGCAATACATAGTAAACTTTAGGGTCACGCTGTGTACCCCCTAATTGACCTATAATTATTTCCTGTGGTAGGGTACACTATTACCCTGTAATATAAAAGGTGGTCCAATTTAAAAATTATAGGTCAATATTAAGGTCCGATACCGTGCCGTTAGTTGGCATAGAAAAATGTCTTTGAATTTTTAAAGCATTTTAGAACGCTTATTTCCTCATTTTAAGCTTCTCAGAACACTTCATTTCGCATAGGCATACATAGAAAACTTTAGGGTCACTCTGCGTACCCCCTAATTGACCTATAATTATTTCCTGTGGTAGGGTACACTATAACCCTGTAATATAATACGAGGTCCAATTTAAAAATTATAGGTCAATATTAAGGTCCGATACCGTGCCGTTAGTTAACATAGAAAAGTGTCTTCGTATTTCCTTGTTTTAATGCACTATTTAAAATATACATAGTGTACCCCCTAATTGACCTATAATTATTTCCTGTGGTAGGGTACACTATTACCCTGTAATATAATACCTGGTCCAATTTAAATATTATGGGTCAATATTAAGGTCTGATATTGCGCCTTGCGTTAGTTAAACATTGAAAGATGTCTTTGAATTTTTAAAGCATTTTAGAATGCTTATTTCTTCATTTTAAGCTTCTCAGAACACTTTATTTCGCATAGGCATACATAGTAAACTTTAGGGTCACGCTGTGTACCCCCTAATTGACCTATAATTATTTCCTGTGGTAGGGTACACTATAACCCTGTAATATAATACGTGGTCCAATTTAAAAATTATAGGTCAATATTAAGGTCCGATACCGTGCCGTTAGTTAACATAGAAAAGTGTCTTCGTATTTCCTTGTTTTAATGCACTATTTAAAATATACATAGTGTACCCCCTAATTGACCTATAATTATTTCCTGTGGTAGGGTACACTATTACCCTGTAATATAATATCTGGTCCAATTTAAATATTATGGGTCAATATTAAGGTCTGATATTGCGCCTTGCGTTAGTTAACCATTGAAAGATGTCTTTGAATTTTTAAAGCATTTTAGAACGCTTATTTCTTCATTTTAAGCTTCTCAGAACACTCTATTTCGCATAGGCATATATAGTAAATTTTAGGGTCTCGCTGTGTACCACCTAATTGACCTATAATTATTTCCTGTGGTAAGGTACACTATAACCCTGTAATATAATACGTGGTCCAATTTAAAAATTATAGGTCAATATTAAGGTCCGATACCGTGCCGTTAGTTAACATAGAAAAGTGTCTTCGTATTTCCTTGTTTTAATGCACTATTTAAAATATACATAGTGTACCCCCTAATTGACCTATAATTATTTCCTGTGGTAGGGTACACTATTACCCTGTAATATAATACCTATTCCAATTTAAATATTATGGGTCAATATTAAGGTCTGATATTGCGCCTTGCGTTAGTTAACCATTGAAAGATGTCTTTGAATTTTTAAAGCATTTTAGAACGCTTATTTCTTCATTTTAAGCATCTCAGAACACTCTATTTCGCATAGGCATACATAGTAAAATTTAGGGTCACGCTGTGTACCCCCTAAATGACCTATAATTATATCCTTTGGTAGGGTACACTATTACCCTGTAATATAATACGTGGTCCAATTTAAAAATTATAGGTCAATATTAAGGTCCGATACCGTGCCGTTAGTTAACATAGAAAAATGTCTTTGAATTTTTAAAGCATTTTAGAACGCTTATTTCCTCATTTTAAGCTTCTCAGAACACTTTATTTCGCATAGGCATACATAGTAAACTTTAGGGTCACGCTGTGTACCCCCTAATTGACCTATAATTATTTCCTGTGGTAAGGTACACTATTACCCTGTAATACAATACCTGGTTCAATTTAAATATTATGGGTCAATATTAAGGTTTGATATTGCGCCTTGCGTTAGTTAACCATTGAAAGATGTCTTTGAATTTTTAAAGCATTTTAGAACGCTTATTTCTTCATTTTAAGCTTCTCAGAACACTTTATTTCGCATAGCAATACATAGTAAACTTTAGGGTCACGCTGTGTACCCCCTAATTGACCTATAATTATTTCCTGTGGTAGGGTACACTATTACCCTGTAATATAAAAGGTGGTTCAATTTAAAAATTATAGGTCAATATTAAGGTCCGATACCGTGCCGTTAGTTAGCATAGAAAAATGTCTTTGAATTTTTAAAGCATTTTAGAACGCTTATTTCCTCATTTTAAGATTCTCAGAACACTCTATTTCGCATAGGCATACATAGTAAAATTTAGGGTCACGCTGTGTACCCCCTAAATGACCTATAATTATATCCTGTTGTAGGGTACACTATTACCCTGTAATATAATACGTGGTCCAATTTAAAAATTATAGGTCAATATTAAGGTCCGATACCGTGCCGTTAGTTAACATAGAAAAATGTCTTTGAATTTTTAAAGCATTTTAGAACGCTTATTTCCTCATTTTAAGCTTCTCAGAACACTTTATTTCGCATAGGCATACATAGTAAACTTTAGGGTCACGCTGTGTACCCCCTAATTGACCTATAATTATTTCCTGTGGTAGGGTACACTATTACCCTGTAATACAATACCTGGTTCAATTTAAATATTATGGGTCAATATTAAGGTTTTATATTGCGCCTTGCGTTAGTTAACCATTGAAAGATGTCTTTGAATTTTTAAAGCATTTTAGAACGCTTATTTCTTCATTTTAAGCTTCTCAGAACACTTTATTTCGCATAGCAATACATAGTAAACTTTAGGGTCTCGCTGTGCACCACCTAATTGACCTATAATTATTTCCTGTGGTAAGGTACACTATAACCCTGTAATATAATACGTGGTCCAATTTAAAAATTATAGGTCAATATTAAGGTCCGATACCGTGCCGTTAGTTAACATAGAAAAGTGTCTTCGTATTTCCTTGTTTTAATGCACTATTTAAAATATACATAGTGTACCCCCTAATTGACCTATAATTATTTCCTGTGGTAGGGTACACTATTACCCTGTAATATAATACCTATTCCAATTTAAATATTATGGGTCAATATTAAGGTCTGATATTGCGCCTTGCGTTAGTTAACCATTGAAAGATGTCTTTGAATTTTTAAAGCATTTTAGAACGCTTATTTCTTCATTTTAAGCATCTCAGAACACTCTATTTCGCATAGGCATACATAGTAAAATTTAGGGTCACGCTGTGTACCCCCTAAATGACCTATAATTATATCCTGTTGTAGGGTACACTATTACCCTGTAATATAATACGTGGTCCAATTTAAAAATTATAGGTCAATATTAAGGTCCGATACCGTGCCGTTAGTTAACATAGAAAAATGTCTTTGAATTTTTAAAGCATTTTAGAACGCTTATTTCCTCATTTTAAGCTTCTCAGAACACTTTATTTCGCATAGGCATACATAGTAAACTTTAGGGTCACGCTGTGTACCCCCTAATTGACCTATAATTATTTCCTGTGGTAGGGTACACTATTACCCTGTAATACAATACCTGGTTCAATTTAAATATTATGGGTCAATATTAAGGTTTGATATTGCGCCTTGCGTTAGTTAACCATTGAAAGATGTCTTTGAATTTTTAAAGCATTTTAGAACGCTTATTTCTTCATTTTAAGCTTCTCAGAACACTTTATTTCGCATAGCAATACATAGTAAACTTTAGGGTCACGCTGTGTACCCCCTAATTGACCTATAATTATTTCCTGTGGTAGGGTACACTATTACCCTGTAATATAAAAGGTGGTCCAATTTAAAAATTATAGGTCAATATTAAGGTCCGATACCGTGCCGTTAGTTAGCATAGAAAAATGTCTCTGAATTTTTAAAGCATTTTAGAACGCTTATTTCCTCATTTTAAGATTCTCAGAACACTTCATTTCGCATAGGCATACATAGAAAACTTTAGGGTCACTCTGCGTACCCCCTAATTGACCTATTATTATTTCCTGTGGTAGGGTACACTATAACCCTGTAATATAATACGTGGTCCAATTTAAAAATTATAGGTCAATATTAAGGTCCGATACCGTGCCGTTAGTTAACATAGAAAAGTGTCTTCGTATTTCCTTGTTTTAATGCACTATTTAAAATATACATAGTGTACCCCCTAATTGACCTATAATTATTTCCTGTGGTAGGGTACACTATTACCCTGTAATATAATACCTGGTCCAATTTAAATATTATGGGTCAATATTAAGGTCTGATATTGCGCCTTGCGTTAGTTAACCATTGAAAGATGTCTTTGAATTTTTAAAGCATTTTAGAACGCTTATTTCTTCATTTTAAGCTTCTCAGAGCACTCTATTTCGCATAGGCATACATAGTAAAATTTAGGGTCACGCTGTGTACCCCCTAAATGACCTATAATTATTTCCTGCGGTAGGGCACACTATTACCCTGTAATATAATACGTGGTCCAATTTAAAAATTATAGGTCAATATTAAGTTCCGATACCGTGCCGTTAGTTAACATTGAAAAATGTCTTCGTATTTCCTTGTTTTAATGCACTATTTAAAATATACATAGTGTACCCCCTAATTGACCTATAATTATTTCCTGTGGTAGGGTACAATATTACCCTGTAATACAATACCTGGTTCAATTTAAATATTATGGGTCAATATTAAGGTTTGATATTGCGCCTTGCGTTAGTTAACCATTGAAAGATGTCTTTGAATTTTTAAAGCATTTTAGAACGCTTATTTCTTCATTTTAAGCTTCTCAGAACACTTTATTTCGCATAGCAATACATAGTAAACTTTAGGGTCACGCTGTGTACCCCCTAAATGACCTATAATTATTTCCTGTGGTAGGGTACACTATTACCCTCTAATATAATACGTGGTCCAATTTAAAAATTATAGGTCAATATTAAGGTCCGATACCGTGCCGTTAGTTAACATAGAAAAATGTCTTTGAATTTTTAAAGCATTTTAGATCGCTTATTTCCTCATTTTAAGCTTCTCTGAACACTTTATTTCGCATAGGCATACATAGTAAACTTTAGGGTCACTCTGTGTACCCCCTAATTGACCTATAATTATTTCCTGTGGTAGGGTACACTATAACCCTGTAATATAATACGTGGTCCAATTTAAAAATTATAGGTCAATATTAAGGTGCAATACCGTGCCGTTAGTTAACATAGAAAAGTGTCTTCGTATTTTCTTGTTTTAATGCACTATTTAAAACATACATAGTGTACCCCCTAATTGACCTATAATTATTTCCTGTTGTAGGGTACACTATTACCCTGTAATATAATACCTGGTCCAATTGAAATATTATGGTTCCATATTAAGGTCTGATATCGCGCCTTGCGTTAGTTAACCATTGAAAGATGTCTTTGAATTTTTAAAGCATTTTAGAACGCTTATTTCTTCATTTTAAGCTTCTCAGAACACTCTATTTCGCATAGGCATACATAGTAAATTTTAGGGTCACACTGTGTACCACCTAATTGACCTATAATTATTTCCTGTGGTAAGGTACACTATTACCCTGTAATATAATACGTGGTACAATTTAAAAATTATAGGTCAATATTAAGGTCCGATACCGTGCCGTTAGTTAACATAGAAAAGTGTCTTCGTATTTCCTTGTTTTAATGCACTATTTAAAATATACATAGTGTAACCCCTAATTGACCTATAATTATTTCCTGTGGTAGGGTACACTATTACCCTGTAATATAATACCTGGTCCAATTTAAATATTATGGGTCAATATTAAGGTCTGATATTGCGCCTTGCGCTAGTTAACCATTGAAAGATGTCTTTGAATTTTTAAAGCATTTTAGAACGCTTATTTCTTCATTTTAAGCTTCTCAGAACACTCTATTTCGCATAAGCATACATAGTAAAATTTAGGGTCACGCTGTCTACCCCCTAAATGACCTATAATTATTTCCTGTAGTGAGGTACACTATTACCCTGTAATATAATACGTGGTCCAATTTAAAAGTTATAGGTCAATATTAAGGACCGATACCGTGCCGTTAGTTAACATTGAAAAATGTCTTTGAATTTTTAAAGCATTTTAGAACGCTTATTTCCTCATTTTAAGCTTCTCAGAACACTTTATTTCGCATAGGCATACATAGTAAACTTTAGGGTCTCTCTGTGTTCCCCCTAATTGACCTATAATTATTTCCTATGGTAGGGTACACTATAACCCTGTAATATAATACGTGGTCCAATTTAAAAATTATAGGTCAATATTAAGGTCCGATACCGTGCCGTTAGTTAACATAGAAAAGTGTATTCGTATTTCCTTGTTTTAATGCACTATTTAAAATATACATAGTGTACCCCCTAATTGACCTATAATTATTTCCTGTGGTAGGGTACACTATTACCCTGTAATATAATACCTATTCCAATTTAAATATTATGGGTCAATATTAAGGTCTGATATTGCGCCTTGCGTTAGTTAACCATTGAAAGATGTCTTTGAAATTTAAAGCATTTTAGAACGCTTATTTCTTCATTTTAAGCATCTCAGAACACTCTATTTCGCATAGGCATACATAGTAAAATTTAGGGTCACGCTGTGTACCCCCTAAATGACCTATAATTATATCCTGTGGTAGGGTACACTATTACCCTGTAATATAATACGTGGTCCAATTTAAAAATTATAGGTCAATATTAAGGTCCGATACCGTGCCGTTAGTTAACATAAAAAAATGTCTTTGAATTTTTAAAGCATTTTAGAACGCTTATTTCCTCATTTTAAGCTTCTCAGAACACTTTATTTCGCATAGGCATACATAGTAAACTTTAGGGTCACGCTGTGTACCCCCTAATTGACCTATAATTATTTCCTTTGGTGGGGTACACTATTACCCTGTAATATAATACCTGGTCCAATTTAAATATTATGGGTCAATATTAAGGTCTGATATTGCGCCTTGCGTTAGTTAACCATTGAAAGATGTCTTTGAATTTTTAAAGCATTTTAGAACGCTTATTTCTTCACTTTAAGCTTCTCAGAACACTTTATTTCGCATAGGCATACATAGTAAACTTTAGGGTCACGCTGTGTACCCCCTAATTGACCTATAATTATTTCCTGTGGTAAGGTACACTATTACCCTGTAATATAATAGGTGGTCCAATTTAAAAATTATAGGTCAATATTAAGGTCCGATACCGTGCCGTTAGTTAGCATAGAAAAATGTCATTGAATTTTTAAAGCATTTTAGAACGCTTATTTCCTCATTTTAAGCTTCTCAGAACACTTTATTTCGCATAGGCATACATAGTAAACTTTAGGGTCACTCTGCGTACCCCCTAATTGACCTATAATTATTTCCTGTGGTAGGGTACACTATAACCCTGTAATATAATACGTGGTCCAATTTAAAAATTATAGGTCAATATTAAGGTCCGATACCGTGCCGTTAGTTAACATAGAAAAGTGTCTTCGTATTTCCTTGTTTTAATGCACTATTTAAAATATACATAGTGTACCCCCTAATTGACCTATAATTATTTCCTGTGGTAGGGTACACTATTACCCTGTAATATAATACCTGGTCCAATTTAAATATTATGGGTCAATATTAAGGTCTGATATTGCGCCTTGCGTTAGTTAACCATTGAAAGATGTCTTTGAATTTTTAAAGCATTTTAGAACGCTTATTTCTTGATTTTAAGCATCTCAGAACACTCTATTTCGCATAGGCATACATAGTAAAATTTAGGGTCACGCTGTGTACCCCCTAAATGACCTATAATTATTTCCTGTGGTAGGGTACACTATTACCCTGTAATATAATACGTGGTCCAATTTAAAAATTATAGGTCAATAATAAGGTCCGATACCGTGCCGTTAGTTAACATAGAAAAATGTCTTTGAATTTTCTTGTTTTAATGCACTATTTAAAACATACATAGTGTACCCCCTAATTGACCTATAATTATTTCCTGTTGTAGGGTACACTATTACCCTGTAATATAATACCTGGTCCAATTGAAATATTATGGTTCCATATTAAGGTCTGATATCGCGCCTTGCGTTAGTTAACCATTGAAAGATGTCTTTGAATTTTTAAAGCATTTTAGAGCGCTTATTTCTTCATTTTAAGCTTCTCAGAACACTCTATTTCGCATAGGCATACATAGTAAATTTTAGGGTCACGATGTGTATCCCCTAATTGACCTATAATTATTTTACGTGGTAGGGTACACTATAACCCTGTAATATAATAGGTGGTTCAATTTAAAAATTTTAGGTCAATATTAAGGTCCGATACCGTGCCGTTAGTTAACATAGAAAAGTGTCTTCGAATTTCCTTGTTTTAATGCACTATTTAAAATATACATAGTGTACCCCCTAATTGACCTATAATTATTTCCTGTGGTAGGGTACACTATTACCCTGTAATATAATACCTGGTCCAATTTAAATATTATGGGTCAATATTAAGGTCTGATATTGCGCCTTGCGCTAGTTAACCATTGAAAGATGTCTTTGAATTTTTAAAGCATTTTAGAACGCTTATTTCTTCATTTTAAGCTTCTCAGAACACTCTATTTCGCATAAGCATACATAGTAAACTTTAGGGTCACGCTGTGTACCCCCTAATTGACCTATAATTATTTCCTGTGGTAGGGTACACTATAACCCTGTAATATAATACGTGGTCCAATTTAAAAATTATAGGTCAATATTAAGGTCCGATACCGTGCCGTTAGTTAACATAGAAAAGTGTCTTCGTATTTCCTTGTTTTAATGCACTATTTAAAATATACATAGTGTACCCCCTAATTGACCTATAATTATTTCCTGTGGTAGGGTACACTATTACCCTGTAATATAATACCTGGTCCAATTTAAATATTATGGGTCAATATTAAGGTCTGATATTGCGCCTTGCGTTAGTTAACCATTGAAAGATGTCTTTGAATTTTTAAAGCATTTTAGAACGCTTATTTCTTCATTTTAAGCATCTCAGAACACTCTATTTCGCATAGGCATACATAGTAAAATTTAGGGTCACGCTGTGAACCCCCTAAATGACCTATAATTATATCCTGTGGTAGGGTACACTATTACCCTGTAATATAATACGTGGTCCAATTTAAAAATTATAGGTCAATATTAAGGTCCGATACCGTGCCGTTAGTTAACATAGAAAAATGTCTTTGAATTTTTAAAGCATTTTAGAACGCTTATTTCCTCATTTTAAGCTTCTCAGAACACTTTATTTCGCATAGGCATACATAGTAAACTTTAGGGTCACGCTGTGTACCCCCTAATTGACCTATAATTATTTCCTTTGGAAGGGTACACTATTACCCTGTAATGTAATACCTGGTCCAATTTAAATATTATGGGTCAATATTAAGGTCTGATATTGCGCCTTGCGTTAGTTAACCATTGAAAGATGTCTTTGAATTTTTAAAGCATTTTAGAACGCTTATTTCTTCATTTTAAGCTTCTCAGAACACTCTATTTCGCATAGGCATACATAGTAAAATTTAGGGTCACGCTGTGTTCCCCCTAAATGACCTATAATTATTTCCTGTGGTAGGGTACACTATTACCCTGTAATATAATACGTGTTCCAATTTAAAAATTATAGGTCAATATTAAGTTCCGATACCGTGCCGTTATTTAACATTGAAAAATGTCTTCGTATTTCCTTGTTTTAATGCACTATTTAAAATATTCATAGTGTACCCCCTAATTGACCTATAATTATTTCCTGTGGTAGGGTACAC
The DNA here is from genome assembly GCF_982258835.1 of Parasteatoda tepidariorum. NCBI lineage: Eukaryota > Metazoa > Arthropoda > Arachnida > Araneae > Theridiidae > Parasteatoda > Parasteatoda tepidariorum. The sequence continues at coordinate 365,086 of NW_028257383.1, read as the reverse complement.
TATTACCCTATAATACAATACCTGGTTCAATTTAAATATTATGGGTCAATATTAAGGTTTGATATTGCGCCTTGCGTTAGTTAACCATTGAAAGATGTCTTTGAATTTTTAAAGCATTTTTGAACGCTTATTTCTTCATTTTAAGCTTCTCAGAACACTTTATTTCGCATAGCAATACATAGTAAACTTTAGGGTCACGCTGTGTACCCCCTAAATGACCTATAATTATTTCCTGTGGTAGGGTACACTATTACCCTCTAATATAATACGTGGTCCAATTTAAAAATTATAGGTCAATATTAAGGTCCGATACCGTGCCGTTAGTTAACATAGAAAAATGTCTTTGAATTTTTAAAGCATTTTAGATCGCTTATTTCCTCATTTTAAGCTTCTCTGAACACTTTATTTCGCATAGGCATACATAGTAAACTTTAGGGTCACTCTGTGTACCCCCTAATTGACCTATAATTATTTCCTGTGGTAGGGTACACTATAACCCTGTAATATAATACGTGGTCCAATTTAAAAATTATAGGTCAATATTAAGGTGCAATACCGTGCCGTTAGTTAACATAGAAAAGTGTCTTCGTATTTTCTTGTTTTAATGCACTATTTAAAACATACATAGTGTACCCCCTAATTGACCTATAATTATTTCCTGTTGTAGGGTACACTATTACCCTGTAATATAATACCTGGTCCAATTGAAATATTATGGTTCCATATTAAGGTCTGATATCGCGCCTTGCGTTAGTTAACCATTGAAAGATGTCTTTGAATTTTTAAAGCATTTTAGAACGCTTATTTCTTCATTTTAAGCTTCTCAGAACACTCTATTTCGCATAGGCATACATAGTAAATTTTAGGGTCACACTGTGTACCACCTAATTGACCTATAATTATTTCCTGTGGTAAGGTACACTATTACCCTGTAATATAATACGTGGTACAATTTAAAAATTATAGGTCAATATTAAGGTCCGATACCGTGCCGTTAGTTAACATAGAAAAGTGTCTTCGTATTTCCTTGTTTTAATGCACTATTTAAAATATACATAGTGTAACCCCTAATTGACCTATAATTATTTCCTGTGGTAGGGTACACTATTACCCTGTAATATAATACCTGGTCCAATTTAAATATTATGGGTCAATATTAAGGTCTGATATTGCGCCTTGCGCTAGTTAACCATTGAAAGATGTCTTTGAATTTTTAAAGCATTTTAGAACGCTTATTTCTTCATTTTAAGCTTCTCAGAACACTCTATTTCGCATAAGCATACATAGTAAAATTTAGGGTCACGCTGTCTACCCCCTAAATGACCTATAATTATTTCCTGCAGTGAGGTACACTATTACCCTGTAATATAATACGTGGTCCAATTTAAAAGTTATAGGTCAATATTAAGGACCGATACCGTGCCGTTAGTTAACATTGAAAAATGTCTTTGAATTTTTAAAGCATTTTAGAACGCTTATTTCCTCATTTTAAGCTTCTCAGAACACTTTATTTCGCATAGGCATACATAGTAAACTTTAGGGTCTCTCTGTGTACCCCCTAATTGACCTATAATTATTTCCTATGGTAGGGTACACTATAACCCTGTAATATAATACGTGGTCCAATTTAAAAATTATAGGTCAATATTAAGGTCCGATACCGTGCCGTTAGTTAACATAGAAAAGTGTATTCGTATTTCCTTGTTTTAATGCACTATTTAAAATATACATAGTGTACCCCCTAATTGACCTATAATTATTTCCTGTGGTAGGGTACACTATTACCCTGTAATATAATACCTATTCCAATTTAAATATTATGGGTCAATATTAAGGTCTGATATTGCGCCTTGCGTTAGTTAACCATTGAAAGATGTCTTTGAATTTTAAAGCATTTTAGAACGCTTATTTCTTCATTTTAAGCATCTCAGAACACTCTATTTCGCATAGGCATACATAGTAAAATTTAGGGTCACGCTGTGTACCCCCTAAATGACCTATAATTATATCCTGTGGTAGGGTACACTATTACCCTGTAATATAATACGTGGTCCAATTTAAAAATTATAGGTCAATATTAAGGTCCGATACCGTGCCGTTAGTTAACATAAAAAAATGTCTTTGAATTTTTAAAGCATTTTAGAACGCTTATTTCCTCATTTTAAGCTTCTCAGAACACTTTATTTCGCATAGGCATACATAGTAAACTTTAGGGTCACGCTGTGTACCCCCTAATTGACCTATAATTATTTCCTTTGGTGCGGTACACTATTACCCTGTAATATAATACCTGGTCCAATTTAAATATTATGGGTCAATATTAAGGTCTGATATTGCGCCTTGCGTTAGTTAACCATTGAAAGATGTCTTTGAATTTTTAAAGCATTTTAGAACGCTTATTTCTTCACTTTAAGCTTCTCAGAACACTTTATTTCGCATAGGCATACATAGTAAACTTTAGGGTCACGCTGTGTACCCCCTAATTGACCTATAATTATTTCCTGTGGTAAGGTACACTATTACCCTGTAATATAATAGGTGGTCCAATTTAAAAATTATAGGTCAATATTAAGGTCCGATACCGTGCCGTTAGTTAGCATAGAAAAATGTCATTGAATTTTTAAAGCATTTTAGAACGCTTATTTCCTCATTTTAAGCTTCTCAGAACACTTTATTTCGCATAGGCATACATAGTAAACTTTAGGGTCACTCTGCGTACCCCCTAATTGACCTATAATTATTTCCTGTGGTAGGGTACACTATAACCCTGTAATATAATACGTGGTCCAATTTAAAAATTATAGGTCAATATTAAGGTCCGATACCGTGCCGTTAGTTAACATAGAAAAGTGTCTTCGTATTTCCTTGTTTTAATGCACTATTTAAAATATACATAGTGTACCCCCTAATTGACCTATAATTATTTCCTGTGGTAGGGTACACTATTACCCTGTAATATAATACCTGGTCCAATTTAAATATTATTGGTCAATATTAAGGTCTGATATTGCGCCTTGCGTTAGTTAACCATTGAAAGATGTCTTTGAATTTTTAAAGCATTTTAGAACGCTTATTTCTTGATTTTAAGCATCTCAGAACACTCTATTTCGCATAGGCATACATAGTAAAATTTAGGGTCACGCTGTGTACCCCCTAAATGACCTATAATTATTTCCTGTGGTAGGGTACACTATTACCCTGTAATATAATACGTGGTCCAATTTAAAAATTATAGGTCAATAATAAGGTCCGATACCGTGCCGTTAGTTAACATAGAAAAATGTCTTTGAATTTTCTTGTTTTAATGCACTATTTAAAACATACATAGTGTACCCCCTAATTGACCTATAATTATTTCCTGTTGTAGGGTACACTATTACCCTGTAATATAATACCTGGTCCAATTGAAATATTATGGTTCCATATTAAGGTCTGATATCGCGCCTTGCGTTAGTTAACCATTGAAAGATGTCTTTGAATTTTTAAAGCATTTTAGAGCGCTTATTTCTTCATTTTAAGCTTCTCAGAACACTCTATTTCGCATAGGCATACATAGTAAATTTTAGGGTCACGATGTGTATCCCCTAATTGACCTATAATTATTTTACGTGGTAGGGTACACTATAACCCTGTAATATAATAGGTGGTTCAATTTAAAAATTTTAGGTCAATATTAAGGTCCGATACCGTGCCGTTAGTTAACATAGAAAAGTGTCTTCGAATTTCCTTGTTTTAATGCACTATTTAAAATATACATAGTGTACCCCCTAATTGACCTATAATTATTTCCTGTGGTAGGGTACACTATTACCCTGTAATATAATACCTGGTCCAATTTAAATATTATGGGTCAATATTAAGGTCTGATATTGCGCCTTGCGCTAGTTAACCATTGAAAGATGTCTTTGAATTTTTAAAGCATTTTAGAACGCTTATTTCTTCATTTTAAGCTTCTCAGAACACTCTATTTCGCATAAGCATACATAGTAAACTTTAGGGTCACGCTGTGTACCCCCTAATTGACCTATAATTATTTCCTGTGGTAGGGTACACTATAACCCTGTAATATAATACGTGGTCCAATTTAAAAATTATAGGTCAATATTAAGGTCCGATACCGTGCCGTTAGTTAACATAGAAAAGTGTCTTCGTATTTCCTTGTTTTAATGCACTATTTAAAATATACATAGTGTACCCCCTAATTGACCTATAATTATTTCCTGTGGTAGGGTACACTATTACCCTGTAATATAATACCTGGTCCAATTTAAATATTATGGGTCAATATTAAGGTCTGATATTGCGCCTTGCGTTAGTTAACCATTGAAAGATGTCTTTGAATTTTTAAAGCATTTTAGAACGCTTATTTCTTCATTTTAAGCATCTCAGAACACTCTATTTCGCATAGGCATACATAGTAAAATTTAGGGTCACGCTGTGAACCCCCTAAATGACCTATAATTATATCCTGTGGTAGGGTACACTATTACCCTGTAATATAATACGTGGTCCAATTTAAAAATTATAGGTCAATATTAAGGTCCGATACCGTGCCGTTAGTTAACATAGAAAAATGTCTTTGAATTTTTAAAGCATTTTAGAACGCTTATTTCCTCATTTTAAGCTTCTCAGAACACTTTATTTCGCATAGGCATACATAGTAAACTTTAGGGTCACGCTGTGTACCCCCTAATTGACCTATAATTATTTCCTTTGGAAGGGTACACTATTACCCTGTAATGTAATACCTGGTCCAATTTAAATATTATGGGTCAATATTAAGGTCTGATATTGCGCCTTGCGTTAGTTAACCATTGAAAGATGTCTTTGAATTTTTAAAGCATTTTAGAACGCTTATTTCTTCATTTTAAGCTTCTCAGAACACTCTATTTCGCATAGGCATACATAGTAAAATTTAGGGTCACGCTGTGTTCCCCCTAAATGACCTATAATTATTTCCTGTGGTAGGGTACACTATTACCCTGTAATATAATACGTGTTCCAATTTAAAAATTATAGGTCAATATTAAGTTCCGATACCGTGCCGTTATTTAACATTGAAAAATGTCTTCGTATTTCCTTGTTTTAATGCACTATTTAAAATATTCATAGTGTACCCCCTAATTGACCTATAATTATTTCCTGTGGTAGGGTACACTATTACCCTATAATACAATACCTGGTTCAATTTAAATATTATGGGTCAATATTAAGGTTTGATATTGCGCCTTGCGTTAGTTAACCATTGAAAGATGTCTTTGAATTTTTAAAGCATTTTTGAACGCTTATTTCTTCATTTTAAGCTTCTCAGAACACTTTATTTCGCATAGCAATACATAGTAAACTTTAGGGTCACGCTGTGTACCCCCTAATTGACCTATAATTATTTCCTGTGGTAGGGTACACTATTACCCAGTAATATAAAAGGTGGTCCAATTTAAAAATTATAGGTCAATATTAAGGTCTGATACCGTGCCGTTAGTTAGCATAGAAAAATGTCTTTGAATTTTTAAAGCATTTTAGAACGCTTATTTCCTCATTTTAAGCTTCTCAGAACACTTCATTTCGCATAGGCATACATAGAAAACTTTAGGGTCACTCTGCGTACCCCCTAATTGACCTATAATTATTTCCTGTGGTAGGGTACACTATAACCCTGTAATATAATACGAGGTCCAATTTAAAAATTATAGGTCAATATTAAGGTCCGATACCGTGCCGTTAGTTAACATAGAAAAGTGTCTTCGTATTTCCTTGTTTTAATGCACTATTTAAATTATACATAGTGTACCCCCTAATTGACCTATAATTATTTCCTGTGGTAGGGTACACTATTACCCTGTAATATAATACCTGGTCCAATTTAAATATTATGGGTCAATATTAAGGTCTGATATTGCGCCTTGCGTTAGTTAACCATTGAAAGATGTCTTTGAATTTTTAAAGCATTTTAGAACGCTTATTTCTTCATTTTAAGCTTCTCAGAACACTCTATTTCGCATAGGCATACATACTAAATTTCAGGGTCACGCTGTGTACCACCTAATTGACCTATAATTATTTCCTGTGGTAAGGTACACTATAACCCTGTAATATAATACGTGGTCCAATTTAAAAATTATAGGTCAATACTAAGGTCCGATACCGTGCCGTTAGTTAACATAGAAAAGTGTCTTCGTATTTCCTTGTTTTAATGCACTATTTAAAATATACATAGTGTACCCCCTAATTGACCTATAATTATTTCCTGTGGTAGGGTACACTATTACCCTGTAATATAATACCTATTCCAATTTAAATATTATGGGTCAATATTAAGGTCTGATATTGCGCCTTGCGTTAGTTAACCATTGAAAGATGTCTTTGAATTTTTAAAGCATTTTAGAACACTTATTTCTTCATTTTAAGCATCTCAGAACACTCTATTTCGCATAGGCATACATAGAAAAATTTAGGGTCACGCTGTGTACCCCCTAAATGACCTATAATTATATCCTGTTGTAGGGTACACTATTACCCTGTAATATAATACGTGGTCCAATTTAAAAATTATAGGTCAATATTAAGGTCCGATACCGTGCCGTTAGTTAACATAGAAAAATGTCTTTGACTTTTTAAAGCATTTTAGAACGCTTATTTCCTCATTTTAAGCTTCTCAGAACACTTTATTTCGCATAGGCATACATAGTAAACTTTAGGGTCACGCTGTGTACCCCCTAATTGACCTATAATTATTTCCTTTGGTGGGGTACACTATTACCCTGTAATATAATACCTGGTCCAATTTAAATATTATGGGTCAATATTAAGGTCTGATATTGCGCCTTGCGTTAGTTAAACATTGAAAGATGTCTTTGAATTTTTAAAGCATTTTAGAACGCTTATTTCTTCATTTTAAGCTTCTCAGAACACTTTATTTCGCATAGGCATACATAGTAAACTTTAGGGTCACGCTGTGTACCCCCTAATTGACCTATAATTATTTCCTGTGGTAGGGTACACTATAACCCTGTAATATAATACGTGGTCCAATTTAAAAATTATAGGTCAATATTAAGGTCCGATACCGTGCCGTTAGTTAACATAGAAAAGTGTCTTCGTATTTCCTTGTTTTAATGCACTATTTAAAATATACATAGTGTACCCCCTAATTGACCTATAATTATTTCCTGTGGTAGGGTACACTATAACCCTGTAATATAATACGTGGTCCAATTTAAAAATTATAGGTCAATATTAAGGTCCGATACCGTGCCGTTAGTTAACATAGAAAAGTGTCTTCGTATTTCCTTGTTTTAATGCACTATTTAAAATATACATAGTGTACCCCCTAATTGACCTATAATTATTTCCTGTGGTAGGGTACACTATTACCCTGTAATATAATACCTGGTCCAATTTAAATATTATGGGTCAATATTAAGGTCTGATATTGCGCCTTGCGTTAGTTAACCATTGAAAGATGTCTTTGAATTTTTAAAGCATTTTTGAACGCTTATTTCTTCATTTTAAGCTTCTCAGAACACTTTATTTCGCATAGCAATACATAGTAAACTTTAGGGTCACGCTGTGTACCCCCTAATTGACCTATAATTATTTCCTGTGGTAGGGTACACTATTACCCTGTAATATAAAAGGTGGTCCAATTTAAAAATTATAGGTCAATATTAAGGTCCGATACCGTGCCGTTAGTTAGCATAGAAAAATGTCTTTGAATTTTTAAAGCATTTTAGAACGCTTATTTCCTCATTTTAAGCTTCTCAGAACACTTCATTTCGCATGGGCATACATAGAAAACTTTAGGGTCACTCTGCGTACCCCCTAATTGACCTATAATTATTTCCTGTGGTAGGGTACACTATAACCCTGTAATATAATACGAGGTCCAATTTAAAAATTATAGGTCAATATTAAGGTCCGATACCGTGCCGTTAGTTAACATAGAAAAGTGTCTTCGTATTTCCTTGTTTTAATGCACTATTTAAAATATACATAGTGTACCCCCTAATTGACCTATAATTATTTCCTGTGGTAGGGTACACTATTACCCTGTAATATAATACCTGGTCCAATTTAAATATTATGGGTCAATATTAAGGTCTGATATTGCGCCTTGCGTTAGTTAACCATTGAAAGATGTCTTTGAATTTTTAAAGCATTTTAGAACGCTTATTTCTTCATTTTAAGCTTCTCAGAACACTCTATTTCGCATAGGCATACATAGTAAATTTTAGGGTCACGCTGTGTACCACCTAATTGACCTATAATTATTTCCTGTGGTAAGGTACACTATAACCCTGTAATATAATACGTGGTCCAATTTAAAAATTATAGGTCAATACTAAGGTCCGATACCGTGCCGTTAGTTAACATAGAAAAGTGTCTTCGTATTTCCTTGTTTTAATGCACTATTTAAAATATACATAGTGTACCCCCTAATTGACCTATAATTATTTCCTGTGGTAGGGTACACTATTACCCTGTAATATAATACCTATTCCAATTTAAATATTATGGGTCAATATTAAGGTCTGATATTGCGCCTTGCGTTAGTTAACCATTGAAAGATGTCTTTGAATTTTTAAAGCATTTTAGAACGCTTATTTCTTCACTTTAAGCATCTCAGAACACTCTATTTCGCATAGGCATACATAGAAAAATTTAGGGTCACGCTGTGTACCCCCTAAATGACCTATAATTATATCCTGTTGTAGGGTACACTATTACCCTGTAATATAATACGTGGTCCAATTTAAAAATTATAGGTCAATATTAAGGTCCGATACCGTGCCGTTAGTTAACATAGAAAAATGTCTTTGACTTTTTAAAGCATTTTAGAACGCTTATTTCCTCATTTTAAGCTTCTCAGAACACTTTATTTCGCATAGGCATACATAGTAAACTTTAGGGTCACGCTGTGTACCCCCTAATTGACCTATAATTATTTCCTTTGGTGGGGTACACTATTACCCTGTAATATAATACCTGGTCCAATTTAAATATTATGGGTCAATATTAAGGTCTGATATTGCGCCTTGCGTTAGTTAAACATTGAAAGATGTCTTTGAATTTTTAAAGCATTTTAGAACGCTTATTTCTTCATTTTAAGCTTCTCAGAACACTTTATTTCGCATAGGCATACATAGTAAACTTTAGGGTCACGCTGTGTACGCCCTAATTGACCTAAAATTATTTCCTGTGGTAGGGTACACTATAACCCTGTAATATAATACGTGGTCCAATTTAAAAATTATAGGTCAATATTAAGGTCCGATACCGTGCCGTTAGTTAGCATAGAAAAATGTCTTTGAATTTTTAAAGCATTTTAGAACGCTTATTTCCTCATTTTAAGATTCTCAGAACACTCTATTTCGCATAGGCATACATAGTAAAATTTAGGGTCACGCTGTGTACCCCCTAAATGACCTATAATTATATCCTGTTGTAGGGTACACTATTACCCTGTAATATAATACGTGGTCCAATTTAAAAATTATAGGTCAATATTAAGGTCCGATACCGTGCCGTTAGTTAACATAGAAAAATGTCTTTGAATTTTTAAAGCATTTTAGAACGCTTATTTCCTCATTTTAAGCTTCTCAGAACACTTTATTTCGCATAGGCATACATAGTAAACTTTAGGGTCACGCTGTGTACCCCCTAATTGACCTATAATTATTTCCTGTGGTAGGGTACACTATTACCCTGTAATACAATACCTGGTTCAATTTAAATATTATGGGTCAATATTAAGGTTTGATATTGCGCCTTGCGTTAGTTAACCATTGAAAGATGTCTTTGAATTTTTAAAGCATTTTAGAACGCTTATTTCTTCATTTTAAGCTTCTCAGAACACTTTATTTCGCATAGCAATACATAGTAAACTTTAGGGTCACGCTGTGTACCACCTAATTGACCTATAATTATTTCCTGTGGTAAGGTACACTATAACCCTGTAATATAATACGTGGTCCAATTTAAAAATTATAGGTCAATATTAAGGTCCGATACCGTGCCGTTAGTTAACATAGAAAAGTGTCTTCGTATTTCCTTGTTTTAATGCACTATTTAAAATATACATAGTGTACCCCCTAATTGACCTATAATTATTTCCTGTGGTAGGGTACACTATTACCCTGTAATATAGTACCTATTCGAATTTAAATATTATGGGTCAATATTAAGGTCTGATATTGCGCCTTGCGTTAGTTAACCATTGAAAGATGTCTTTGAATTTTTAAAGCATTTTAGAACGCTTATTTCTTCATTTTAAGCATCTCAGAACACTCTATTTCGCATAGGCATACATAGTAAAATTTAGGGTCACGCTGTGTACCCCCTAAATGACCTATAATTATATCCTGTTGTAGGGTACACTATTACCCTGTAATATAATACGTGGTCCAATTTAAAAATTATAGGTCAATATTAAGGTCCGATACCGTGCCGTTAGTTAACATAGAAAAATGTCTTTGAATTTTTAAAGCATTTTAGAACGCTTATTTCCTCATTCTCACGCTTCTCAGAACACTTTATTTCGCATAGGCATACATAGTAAACTTTAGGGTCACGCTGTGTACCCCCTAATTGACCTATAATTATTTCCTGTGGTAGGGTACACTATTACCCTGTAATACAATACCTGGTTCAATTTAAATATTATGGGTCAATATTAAGGTTTGATATTGCGCCTTGCGTTAGTTAACCATTGAAAGATGTCTTTGAATTTTTAAAGCATTTTAGAACGCTTATTTCTTCATTTTAAGCTTCTCAGAACACTTTATTTCGCATAGCAATACATAGTAAACTTTAGGGTCACGCTGTGTACCCCCTAATTGACCTATAATTATTTCCTGTGGTAGGGTACACTATAACCCTGTAATATAATACGTGGTCCAATTTAAAAATTATAGGTCAATAATAAGGTCCGATACCGTGCCGTTAGTTAACATAGAAAAATGTCTTTGAATTTTCTTGTTTTAATGCACTATTTAAAACATACATAGTGTACCCCCTAATTGACCTATAATTATTTCCTGTTGTAGGGTACACTATTACCCTGTAATATAATACCTGGTCCAATTGAAATATTATGGTTCCATATTAAGGTCTGATATCGCGCCTTGCGTTAGTTAACCATTGAAAGATGTCTTTGAATTTTTAAAGCATTTTAGAGCGCTTATTTCTTCATTTTAAGCTTCTCAGAACACTTTATTTCGCATAGGCATACATAGTAAACTTTAGGGTCACGCTGTGTACCCCCTAATTGACCTATAATTATTTCCTTTGGAAGGGTACACTATTACCCTGTAATGTAATACCTGGTCCAATTTAAATATTATGGGTCAATATTAAGGTCTGATATTGCGCCTTGCGTTAGTTAACCATTGAAAGATGTCTTTGAATTTTTAAAGCATTTTAGAACGCTTATTTCTTCATTTTAAGCTTCTCAGAACACTCTATTTCGCATAGGCATACATAGTAAAATTTAGGGTCACGCTGTGTACCCCCTAAATGACCTATAATTATTTCCTGTGGTAGGGTACACTATTACCCTGTAATATAATACGTGTTCCAATTTAAAAATTATAGGTCAATATTAAGTTCCGATACCGTGCCGTTATTTAACATTGAAAAATGTCTTCGTATTTCCTTGTTTTAATGCACTATTTAAAATATTCATAGTGTACCCCCTAATTGACCTATAATTAATTCCTGTGGTAGGGTACACTATTACCCTGTAATACAATACCTGGTTCAATTTAAATATTATGGGTCAATATTAAGGTTTGATATTGCGCCTTGCGTTAGTTAACCATTGAAAGATGTCTTTGAATTTTTAAAGCATTTTTGAACGCTTATTTCTTCATTTTAAGCTTCTCAGAACACTTTATTTCGCATAGCAATACATAGTAAACTTTAGGGTCACGCTGTGTACCCCCTAATTGACCTATAATTATTTCCTGTGGTAGGGTACACTATTACCCTGTAATATAAAAGGTGGTCCAATTTAAAAATTATAGGTCAATATTAAGGTCCGATACCGTGCCGTTAGTTAGCATAGAAAAATGTCTTTGAATTTTTAAAGCATTTTAGAACGCTTATTTCCTCATTTTAAGCTTCTCAGAACACTTCATTTCGCATAGGCATACATAGAAAACTTTAGGGTCACTCTGCGTACCCCCTAATTGACCTATAATTATTTCCTGTGGTAGGGTACACTATAACCCTGTAATATAATACGAGGTCCAATTTAAAAATTATAGGTCAATATTAAGGTCCGATACCGTGCCGTTAGTTAACATTGAAAAGTGTCTTCGTATTTCCTTGTTTTAATGCACTATTTAAAATATACATAGTGTACCCCCTAATTGACCTATAATTATTTCCTGTGGTAGGGTACACTATTACCCTGTAATATAATACCTGGTCCAATTTAAATATTATGGGTCAATATTAAGGTCTGATATTGCGCCTTGCGTTAGTTAACCATTGAAAGATGTCTTTGAATTTTTAAAGCATTTTAGAACGCTTATTTCTTCATTTTAAGCTTCTCAGAACACTCTATTTCGCATAGGCATACATAGTAAATTTTAGGGTCACGCTGTGTACCACCTAATTGACCTATAATTATTTCCTGTGGTAAGGTACACTATAACCCTGTAATATAATACGTGGTCCAATTTAAAAATTATAGGTCAATACTAAGGTCCGATACCGTGCCGTTAGTTAACATAGAAAAGTGTCTTCGTATTTCCTTGTTTTAATGCACTATTTAAAATATACATAGTGTACCCCCTAATTGACCTATAATTATTTCCTGTGGTAGGGTACACTATTACCCTGTAATATAATACCTATTCCAATTTAAATATTATGGGTCAATATTAAGGTCTGATATTGCGCCTTGCGTTAGTTAACCATTGAAAGATGTCTTTGAATTTTTAAAGCATTTTAGAACGCTTATTTCTTCATTTTAAGCATCTCAGAACACTCTATTTCGCATAGGCATACATAGAAAAATTTAGGGTCACGCTGTGTACCCCCTAAATGACCTATAATTATATCCTGTTGTAGGGTACACTATTACCCTGTAATATAATACGTGGTCCAATTTAAAAATTATAGGTCAATATTAAGGTCCGATACCGTGCCGTTAGTTAACATAGAAAAATGTCTTTGACTTTTTAAAGCATTTTAGAACGCTTATTTCCTCATTTTAAGCTTCTCAGAACACTTTATTTCGCATAGGCATACATAGTAAACTTTAGGGTCACGCTGTGTACCCCCTAATTGACCTATAATTATTTCCTTTGGTGGGGTACACTATTACCCTGTAATATAATACCTGGTCCAATTTAAATATTATGGTTCAATATTAAGGTCTGATATTGCGCCTTGCGTTAGTTAAACATTGAAAGATGTCTTTGAATTTTTAAAGCATTTTAGAACGCTTATTTCTTCATTTTAAGCTTCTCAGAACACTTTATTTCGCATAGGCATACATAGTAAACTTTAGGGTCACGCTGTGTACCCCCTAATTGACCTATAATTATTTCCTGTGGTAGGGTACACTATAACCCTGTAATATAATACGTGGTCCAATTTAAAAATTATAGGTCAATATTAAGGTCCGATACCGTGCCGTTAGTTAACATAGAAAAGTGTCTTCGTATTTCCTTGTTTTAATGCACTATTTAAAATATACATAGTGTACCCCCTAATTGACCTATAATTATTTCCTGTGGTAGGGTACACTATTACCCTGTAATATAATACCTATTCCAATTTAAATATTATGGGTCAATATTAAGGTCTGATATTGCGCCTTGCGTTAGTTAACCATTGAAAGATGTCTTTGAATTTTTAAAGCATTTTAGAACGCTTATTTCTTCATTTTAAGCATCTCAGAACACTCTATTTCGCATAGGCATACATAGTAAAATTTAGGGTCACGCTGTGTACCCCCTAAATGACCTATAATTATATCCTGTGGTAGGGTACACTATTACCCTGTAATATAATACGTGGTCCAATTTAAAAATTATAGGTCAAAATTAAGGTCCGATACCGTGCCGTTAGTTAACATAGAAAAATGTCTTTGAATTTTTAAAGCATTTTAGAACGCTTATTTCCTCATTTTAAGCTTCTCAGAACACTTTATTTCGCATAGGCATACATAGTAAACTTTAGGGTCACGCTGTGTACCCCCTAATTGACCTATAATTATTTCCTGTGGTAAGGTACACTATTACCCTGTAATACAATACCTGGTTCAATTTAAATATTATGGGTCAATATTAAGGTTTGATATTGCGCCTTGCGTTAGTTAACCATTGAAAGATGTCTTTGAATTTTTAAAGCATTTTAGAACGCTTATTTCTTCATTTTAAGCTTCTCAGAACACTTTATTTCGCATAGCAATACATAGTAAACTTTAGGGTCACGCTGTGTACCCCCTAATTGACCTATAATTATTTCCTGTGGTAGGGTACACTATTACCCTGTAATATAAAAGGTGGTTCAATTTAAAAATTATAGGTCAATATTAAGGTCCGATACCGTGCCGTTAGTTAGCATAGAAAAATGTCTTTGAATTTTTAAAGCATTTTAGAACGCTTATTTCCTCATTTTAAGATTCTCAGAACACTCTATTTCGCATAGGCATACATAGTAAAATTTAGGGTCACGCTGTGTACCCCCTAAATGACCTATAATTATATCCTGTTGTAGGGTACACTATTACCCTGTAATATAATACGTGGTCCAATTTAAAAATTATAGGTCAATATTAAGGTCCGATACCGTGCCGTTAGTTAACATAGAAAAATGTCTTTGAATTTTTAAAGCATTTTAGAACGCTTATTTCCTCATTTTAAGCTTCTCAGAACACTTTATTTCGCATAGGCATACATAGTAAACTTTAGGGTCACGCTGTGTACCCCCTAATTGACCTATAATTATTTCCTGTGGTAGGGTACACTATTACCCTGTAATACAATACCTGGTTCAATTTAAATATTATGGGTCAATATTAAGGTTTGATATTGCGCCTTGCATTAGTTAACCATTGAAAGATGTCTTTGAATTTTTAAAGCATTTTAGAACGCTTATTTCTTCATTTTAAGCTTCTCAGAACACTTTATTTCGCATAGCAATACATAGTAAACTTTAGGGTCACGCTGTGTACCACCTAATTGACCTATAATTATTTCCTGTGGTAAGGTACACTATAACCCTGTAATATAATACGTGGTCCAATTTAAAAATTATAGGTCAATATTAAGGTCCGATACCGTGCCGTTAGTTAACATAGAAAAGTGTCTTCGTATTTCCTTGTTTTAATGCACTATTTAAAATATACATAGTGTACCCCCTAATTGACCTATAATTATTTCCTGTGGTAGGGTACACTATTACCCTGTAATATAATACCTATTCCAATTTAAATATTATGGGTCAATATTAAGGTCTGATATTGCGCCTTGCGTTAGTTAACCATTGAAAGATGTCTTTGAATTTTTAAAGCATTTTAGAACGCTTATTTCTTCATTTTAAGCATCTCAGAACACTCTATTTCGCATAGGCATACATAGTAAAATTTAGGGTCACGCTGTGTACCCCCTAAATGACCTATAATTATATCCTGTGGTAGGGTACACTATTACCCTGTAATATAATACGTGGTCCAATTTAAAAATTATAGGTCAAAATTAAGGTCCGATACCGTGCCGTTAGTTAACATAGAAAAATGTCTTTGAATTTTTAAAGCATTTTAGAACGCTTATTTCCTCATTTTAAGCTTCTCAGAACACTTTATTTCGCATAGGCATACATAGTAAACTTTAGGGTCACGCTGTGTACCCCCTAATTGACCTATAATTATTTCCTGTGGTAAGGTACACTATTACCCTGTAATACAATACCTGGTTCAATTTAAATATTATGGGTCAATATTAAGGTTTGATATTGCGCCTTGCGTTAGTTAACCATTGAAAGATGTCTTTGAATTTTTAAAGCATTTTAGAACGCTTATTTCTTCATTTTAAGCTTCTCAGAACACTTTATTTCGCATAGCAATACATAGTAAACTTTAGGGTCACGCTGTGTACCCCCTAATTGACCTATAATTATTTCCTGTGGTAGGGTACACTATTACCCTGTAATATAAAAGGTGGTTCAATTTAAAAATTATAGGTCAATATTAAGGTCCGATACCGTGCCGTTAGTTAGCATAGAAAAATGTCTTTGAATTTTTAAAGCATTTTAGAACGCTTATTTCCTCATTTTAAGATTCTCAGAACACTCTATTTCGCATAGGCATACATAGTAAAATTTAGGGTCACGCTGTGTACCCCCTAAATGACCTATAATTATATCCTGTTGTAGGGTACACTATTACCCTGTAATATAATACGTGGTCCAATTTAAAAATTATAGGTCAATATTAAGGTCCGATACCGTGCCGTTAGTTAACATAGAAAAATGTCTTTGAATTTTTAAAGCATTTTAGAACGCTTATTTCCTCATTTTAAGCTTCTCAGAACACTTTATTTCGCATAGGCATACATAGTAAACTTTAGGGTCACGCTGTGTACCCCCTAATTGACCTATAATTATTTCCTGTGGTAGGGTACACTATTACCCTGTAATACAATACCTGGTTCAATTTAAATATTATGGGTCAATATTAAGGTTTGATATTGCGCCTTGCATTAGTTAACCATTGAAAGATGTCTTTGAATTTTTAAAGCATTTTAGAACGCTTATTTCTTCATTTTAAGCTTCTCAGAACACTTTATTTCGCATAGCAATACATAGTAAACTTTAGGGTCACGCTGTGTACCACCTAATTGACCTATAATTATTTCCTGTGGTAAGGTACACTATAACCCTGTAATATAATACGTGGTCCAATTTAAAAATTATAGGTCAATATTAAGGTCCGATACCGTGCCGTTAGTTAACATAGAAAAGTGTCTTCGTATTTCCTTGTTTTAATGCACTATTTAAAATATACATAGTGTACCCCCTAATTGACCTATAATTATTTCCTGTGGTAGGGTACACTATTACCCTGTAATATAATACCTATTCCAATTTAAATATTATGGGTCAATATTAAGGTCTGATATTGCGCCTTGCGTTAGTTAACCATTGAAAGATGTCTTTGAATTTTTAAAGCATTTTAGAACGCTTATTTCTTCATTTTAAGCATCTCAGAACACTCTATTTCGCATAGGCATACATAGTAAAATTTAGGGTCACGCTGTGTACCCCCTAAATGACCTATAATTATATCCTGTTGTAGGGTACACTATTACCCTGTAATATAATACGTGGTCCAATTTAAAAATTATAGGTCAATATTAAGGTCCGATACCGTGCCGTTAGTTAACATAGAAAAATGTCTTTGAATTTTTAAAGCATTTTAGAACGCTTATTTCCTCATTTTAAGCTTCTCAGAACACTTTATTTCGCATAGGCATACATAGTAAACTTTAGGGTCACGCTGTGTACCCCCTAATTGACCTATAATTATTTCCTGTGGTAGGGTACACTATTACCCTGTAATACAATACCTGGTTCAATTTAAATATTATGGGTCAATATTAAGGTTTGATATTGCGCCTTGCGTTAGTTAACCATTGAAAGATGTCTTTGAATTTTTAAAGCATTTTAGAACGCTTATTTCTTCATTTTAAGCTTCTCAGAACACTTTATTTCGCATAGCAATACATAGTAAACTTTAGGGTCACGCTGTGTACCCCCTAATTGACCTATAATTATTTCCTGTGGTAGGGTACACTATTACCCTGTAATATAAAAGGTGGTCCAATTTAAAAATTATAGGTCAATATTAAGGTCCGATACCGTGCCGTTAGTTAGCATAGAAAAATGTCTCTGAATTTTTAAAGCATTTTAGAACGCTTATTTCCTCATTTTAAGATTCTCAGAACACTTCATTTCGCATAGGCATACATAGAAAACTTTAGGGTCACTCTGCGTACCCCCTAATTGACCTATAATTATTTCCTGTGGTAGGGTACACTATAACCCTGTAATATAATACGTGGTCCAATTTAAAAATTATAGGTCAATATTAAGGTCCGATACCGTGCCGTTAGTTAACATAGAAAAGTGTCTTCGTATTTCCTTGTTTTAATGCACTATTTAAAATATACATAGTGTACCCCCTAATTGACCTATAATTATTTCCTGTGGTAGGGTACACTATTACCCTGTAATATAATACCTGGTCCAATTTAAATATTATGGGTCAATATTAAGGTCTGATATTGCGCCTTGCGTTAGTTAACCATTGAAAGATGTCTTTGAATTTTTAAAGCATTTTAGAACGCTTATTTCTTCATTTTAAGCTTCTCAGAGCACTCTATTTCGCATAGGCATACATAGTAAAATTTAGGGTCACGCTGTGTACCCCCTAAATGACCTATAATTATTTCCTGTGGTAGGGCACACTATTACCCTGTAATATAATACGTGGTCCAATTTAAAAATTATAGGTCAATATTAAGTTCCGAAACCGTGCCGTTAGTTAACATTGAAAAATGTCTTCGTATTTCCTTGTTTTAATGCACTATTTAAAATATACATAGTGTACCCCCTAATTGACCTATAATTATTTCCTGTGGTAGGGTACACTATTACCCTGTAATACAATACCTGGTTCAATTTAAATATTATGGGTCAATATTAAGGTTTGATATTGCGCCTTGCGTTAGTTAACCATTGAAAGATGTCTTTGAATTTTTAAAGCATTTTAGAACGCTTATTTCTTCATTTTAAGCTTCTCAGAACACTCTATTTCGCATAGGCATACATAGTAAAATTTAGGGTCACGCTGTGTACCCCCTAAATGACCTATAATTATTTCCTGTGGTAGGGTACACTATTACCCTCTAATATAATACGTGGTCCAATTTAAAAATTATAGGTCAATATTAAGGTCCGATACCGTGCCGTTAGTTAACATAGAAAAGTGTCTTCGTATTTCCTTGTTTTAATGCACTATTTAAAATATACATAGTGTACCCCCTAATTGACCTATAATTATTTCCTGTGGTAGGGTACACTATTACCCTGTAATATAATACCTGGTCCAATTTAAATATTATGGGTCAATATTAAGGTCTGATATTGCGCCTTGCGTTAGTTAACCATTGAAAGATGTCTTTGAATTTTTAAAGCATTTTAGAACGCTTATTTCTTCATTTTAAGCATCTCAGAACACTCTATTTCGCATAGGCATACATAGTAAAATTTAGGGTCACGCTGTGTACCCCCTAAATGACCTATAATTATATCCTGTGGTAGGGTACACTATAACCCTGTAATATAATACGTGGTCCAATTTAAAAATTATAGGTCAATATTAAGGTCCGATACCGTGCCGTTAGTTAACATACACTGGTTATCATAAATTAAGGAAAAATCACAAAAATAGCGATAACTCTTTCAAAAGTAAGCCAAACCGTGCAAAATTTGCATATGTTGTCCACTAAGAGTAGCTGAGTAAAATTGCAATATGCAAATTAGTGGCGCTGCACTCGGCTTACGTCATCTGCCTGGAGCATAAAAGTCCAAGTTTGAGAGAAAGCACACAAATTTTACTGTGATTGCGACATTGAAAATCTGAGATAGCCAATTCGTAATAATGACCTCTAGGCATCATTTGCCTGAAGAACTACGATGGAGAGCCATCGGGAGACTAGAGGCAGGGCAGAGTCAATCAGAAGTGGCCAGATGGCTAAATGTGAGTCCATCTGTGGTTCATAGACTTTGGAGGCAATTTCAAACCACAGATTCGGCATCTAGGAGGTTCAGTCAAGGACGGCCAACTGTTACGACCAGTGCCGATGACCGATATTTGACATTAAGTGCACGCAGGAATAGAACCGCTACTCCGACACATCTTAGATCCTCTCTTGCTGCAGCCACCGGAAGGTTGGTGTCAACGTCAACTGTGCGCAGAAGGCTCCACGAAGGTGGTCTGTATGCGAGACGACCAGCCATTTGCGTGCCGCTCACATCACGCCATAGGAGAGACCGTTTGCAGTGGGCCCGACAACATGTCCACTGGACGTCAGATCAATGGAGGCCTGTTCTCTTTACGGATGAGTCCAGGTTTAGTCTAGAAAGTGACAGTAGACGTTATTTGATATGGAGAGAACCTGGGACCCGTTATCATCCATCAAACATCCGTGAAAGAGATGCATACGGAAGAGGCAGTGTCTGTGTTTGGGGAGGCATATCCTTAGGAGGGCGCACATACCTCCATGTCTTTCCAAGGGGAACCGTGAATGCTCAGGTTTATCGAGACAACATCCTTGATGCTTATGTGCGCCCATATGCCGGGGCAATTGGTGATTGCTTCCTGTTACAGGACGATAATGCAAGACCACACAGAGCTCGCATTGTTGATGATTATCTTCAACAGGAAACAATTACTCGCATGGAGTGGCCAGCTCGATCCCCGGACTTGAATCCTATCGAGCACGTTTGGGATGCTCTAGGGAGGCGTGTATCTGCCATCAATCCGCCCCCTCAGACCCTTGCCACGCTTGCAACTGCTTTACAAGAGCAATGGCTCTCACTTCCTATTGAACTGATAGACCGCATAATTGAAAGCATCACACATCGCTGTTTGTGCTGTATTGCTTCTAGAGGCAATCATATTCCATATTAAAGGTACTTTTTCTATTGCAAACCGATACTTCCAATTTGTTTATTTTATACATGTGCTAATTTCTATACTACTATTAATGTCTGATAATTTCTTTTTATGTTGTTTAATACCTTACTATGTGTTGTATATTGTGGGTAAGTTTCATAAAATTCCATGTGTAATTTCTTGAGTTATCGCGATTTTTGTGAATTTTCCTTAATTTATGATAACCAGTGTAGAAAAGTGTCTTCGTATTTCCTTGTTTTAATGCACTATTTAAAATATACATAGTGTACCCCCTAATTGACCTATAATTATTTCCTGTGGTAGGGTACACTATTACCCTGTAATACAATACCTGGTTCAATTTAAATATTATGGGTCAATATTAAGGTTTGATATTGCGCCTTGCGTTAGTTAACCATTGAAAGATGTCTTTGAATTTTTAAAGCATTTTAGAACGCTTATTTCTTCATTTTAAGCTTCTCAGAACACTCTATTTCGCATAGGCATACATAGTAAAATTTAGGGTCACGCTGTGTACCCCCTAAATGACCTATAATTATTTCCTGTGGTAGGGTACACTATTACCCTCTAATATAATACGTGGTCCAATTTAAAAATTATAGGTCAATATTAATGTCCGATACCGTGCCGTTAGTTAACATAGAAAAATGTCTTTGAATTTTTAAAGCATTTTAGAACGCTTATTTCCTCATTTTAAGCTTCTCAGAACACTTTATTTCGCATAGGCAAACATAGTAAACTTTAGGGTCACTCTGTGTACCCCCTAATTCACCTATAATTATTTCCTGTGGTAGGGTACACTATAACCCTGTAATATAATACGTGGTCCAATTTAAAAATTATAGGTCAATATTAAGGTCCGATACCGTGCCGTTAGTTAACATAGAAAAGTGTCTTCGTATTTCCTTGTTTTAATGCACTATTTAAAATATACATAGTGTACCCCCTAATTGACCTATAATTATTTCCTGTGGTAGGGTACACTATTACCCTGTAATATAATACCTGGTCCAATTTAAATATTATGGGTCAATATTAAGGTCTGATATTGCGCCTTGCGTTAGTTAACCATTGAAAGATGTCTTTGAATTTTTAAAGCATTTTAGAACGCTTATTTCTTCATTTTAAGCTTCTCAGAACACTCTATTTCGCATAGGCATATATAGTAAATTTTAGGGTCTCGCTGTGTACCACCTAATTGACCTATAATTATTTCCTGTGGTAAGGTACACTATAACCCTGTAATATAATACGTGGTCCAATTTAAAAATTATAGGTCAATATTAAGGTCCGATACCGTGCCGTTAGTTAACATAGAAAAGTGTCTTCGTATTTCCTTGTTTTAATGCACTATTTAAAATATACATAGTGTACCCCCTAATTGACCTATAATTATTTCCTGTGGTAGGGTACACTATTACCCTGTAATATAATACCTATTCCAATTTAAATATTATGGGTCAATATTAAGGTCTGATATTGCGCCTTGCGTTAGTTAACCATTGAAAGATGTCTTTGAATTTTTAAAGCATTTTAGAACGCTTATTTCTTCATTTTAAGCATCTCAGAACACTCTATTTCGCATAGGCATACATAGTAAAATTTAGGGTCACGCTGTGTACCCCCTAAATGACCTATAATTATATCCTGTGGTAGGGTACACTATAACCCTGTAATATAATACGTGGTCCAATTTAAAAATTATAGGTCAATATTAAGGTCCGATACCGTGCCGTTAGTTAACATAGAAAAGTGTCTTCGTATTTCCTTGTTTTAATGCACTATTTAAAATATACATAGTGTACCCCCTAATTGACCTATAATTATTTCCTGTGGTAGGGTACACTATTACCCTGTAATATAATACCTGGTCCAATTTAAATATTATGGGTCAATATTAAGGTCTGATATTGCGCCTTGCGTTAGTTAACCATTGAAAGATGTCTTTGAATTTTTAAAGCATTTTAGAACGCTTATTTCTTGATTTTAAGCATCTCAGAACACTCTATTTCGCATAGGCATACATAGTAAAATTTAGGGTCACGCTGTGTACCCCCTAAATGACCTATAATTATTTCCTGTGGTAGGGTACACTATTACCCTGTAATATAATACGTGGTCCAATTTAAAAATTATAGGTCAATAATAAGGTCCGATACCGTGCCGTTAGTTAACATAGAAAAATGTCTTTGAATTTTCTTGTTTTAATGCACTATTTAAAACATACATAGTGTACCCCCTAATTGACCTATAATTATTTCCTGTTGTAGGGTACACTATTACCCTGTAATATAATACCTGGTCCAATTGAAATATTATGGTTCCATATTAAGGTCTGATATCGCGCCTTGCGTTAGTTAACCATTGAAAGATGTCTTTGAATTTTTAAAGCATTTTAGAGCGCTTATTTCTTCATTTTAAGCTTCTCAGAACACTCTATTTCGCATAGGCATACATAGTAAATTTTAGGGTCACGATGTGTATCCCCTAATTGACCTATAATTATTTTACGTGGTAGGGTACACTATAACCCTGTAATATAATAGGTGGTTCAATTTAAAAATTTTAGGTCAATATTAAGGTCCGATACCGTGCCGTTAGTTAACATAGAAAAGTGTCTTCGAATTTCCTTGTTTTAATGCACTATTTAAAATATACATAGTGTACCCCCTAATTGACCTATAATTATTTCCTGTGGTAGGGTACACTATTACCCTGTAATATAATACCTGGTCCAATTTAAACATTATGGGTCAATATTAAGGTCTGATATTGCGCCTTGCGCTAGTTAACCATTGAAAGATGTCTTTGAATTTTTAAAACATTTTAGAACGCTTATTTCTTCATTTTAAGCTTCTCAGAACACTCTATTTCGCATAAGCATACATAGTAAACTTTAGGGTCACGCTGTGTACCCCCTAATTGACCTATAATTATTTCCTGTGGTAGGGTACACTATAACCCTGTAATATAATACGTGGTCCAATTTAAAAATTATAGGTCAATATTAAGGTCCGATACCGTGCCGTTAGTTAACATAGAAAAGTGTCTTCGTATTTCCTTGTTTTAATGCACTATTTAAAATATACATAGTGTACCCCCTAATTGACCTATAATTATTTCCTGTGGTAGGGTACACTATTACCCTGTAATATAATACCTGGTCCAATTTAAATATTATGGGTCAATATTAAGGTCTGATATTGCGCCTTGCGTTAGTTAACCATTGAAAGATGTCTTTGAATTTTTAAAGCATTTTAGAACGCTTATTTCTTCATTTTAAGCATCTCAGAACACTCTATTTCGCATAGGCATACATAGTAAAATTTAGGGTCACGCTGTGAACCCCCTAAATGACCTATAATTATATCCTGTGGTAGGGTACACTATTACCCTGTAGTATAATACGTGGTCCAATTTAAAAATTATAGGTCAATATTAAGGTCCGATACCGTGCCGTTAGTTAACATAGAAAAATGTCTTTGAATTTTTAAAGCATTTTAGAACGCTTATTTCCTCATTTTAAGCTTCTCAGAACACTTTATTTCGCATAGGCATACATAGTAAACTTTAGGGTCACGCTGTGTACCCCCTAATTGACCTATAATTATTTCCTTTGGAAGGGTACACTATTACCCTGTAATGTAATACCTGGTCCAATTTAAATATTATGGGTCAATATTAAGGTCTGATATTGCGCCTTGCGTTAGTTAACCATTGAAAGATGTCTTTGAATTTTTAAAGCATTTTAGAACGCTTATTTCTTCATTTTAAGCTTCTCAGAACACTCTATTTCACATAGGCATACATAGTAAAATTTAGGGTCACGCTGTGTACCCCCTAAATGACCTATAATTATTTCCTGTGGTAGGGTACACTATTACCCTGTAATATAATACGTGTTCCAATTTAAAAATTATAGGTCAATATTAAGTTCCGATACCGTGCCGTTATTTAACATTGAAAAATGTCTTCGTATTTCCTTGTTTTAATGCACTATTTAAAATATTCATAGTGTACCCCCTAATTGACCTATAATTATTTCCTGTGGTAGGGTACACTATTACCCTGTAATACAATACCTGGTTCAATTTAAATATTATGGGTCAATATTAAGGTTTGATATTGCGCCTTGCGTTAGTTAACCATTGAAAGATGTCTTTGAATTTTTAAAGCATTTTAGAACGCTTATTTCTTCATTTTAAGCTTCTCAGAACACTCTATTTCGCATAGGCATACATAGTAAATTTTAGGGTCACGCTGTGTACCACCTAATTGACCTATAATTATTTCCTGTGGTAAGGTACACTATAACCCTGTAATATAATACGTGGTCCAATTTAAAAATTATAGGTCAATACTAAGGTCCGATACCGTGCCGTTAGTTAACATAGAAAAGTGTCTTCGTATTTCCTTGTTTTAATGCACTATTTAAAATATACATAGTGTACCCCCTAATTGACCTATAATTATTTCCTGTGGTAGGGTACACTATTACCCTGTAATATAATACCTATTCCAATTTAAATATTATGGGTCAATATTAAGGTCTGATATTGCGCCTTGCGTTAGTTAACCATTGAAAGATGTCTTTGAATTTTTAAAGCATTTTAGAACGCTTATTTCTTCATTTTAAGCATCTCAGAACACTCTATTTCGCATAGGCATACATAGAAAAATTTAGGGTCACGCTGTGTACCCCCTAAATGACCTATAATTATATCCTGTTGTAGGGTACACTATTACCCTGTAATATAATACGTGGTCCAATTTAAAAATTATAGGTCAATATTAAGGTCCGATACCGTGCCGTTAGTTAACATAGAAAAATGTCTTTGACTTTTTAAAGCATTTTAGAACGCTTATTTCCTCATTTTAAGCTTCTCAGAACACTTTATTTCGCATAGGCATACATAGTAAACTTTAGGGTCACGCTGTGTACCCCCTAATTGACCTATAATTATTTCCTTTGGTGGGGTACACTATTACCCTGTAATATAATACCTGGTCCAATTTAAATATTATGGGTCAATATTAAGGTCTGATATTGCGCCTTGCGTTAGTTAAACATTGAAAGATGTCTTTGAATTTTTAAAGCATTTTAGAACGCTTATTTCTTCATTTTAAGCTTCTCAGAACACTTTATTTCGCATAGGCATACATAGTAAACTTTAGGGTCACGCTGTGTACCCCCTAATTGACCTATAATTATTTCCTGTGGTAGGGTACACTATAACCCTGTAATATAATACGTGGTCCAATTTAAAAATTATAGGTCAATATTAAGGTCCGATACCGTGCCGTTAGTTAACATAGAAAAGTGTCTTCGTATTTCCTTGTTTTAATGCACTATTTAAAATATACATAGTGTACCCCCTAATTGACCTATAATTATTTCCTGTGGTAGGGTACACTATTACCCTGTAATATAATATCTGGTCCAATTTAAATATTATGGGTCAATATTAAGGTCTGATATTGCGCCTTGCGTTAGTTAACCATTGAAAGATGTCTTTGAATTTTTAAAGCATTTTAGAACGCTTATTTCTTCATTTTAAGCTTCTCAGAACACTCTATTTCGCATAGGCATATATAGTAAATTTTAGGGTCTCGCTGTGTACCACCTAATTGACCTATAATTATTTCCTGTGGTAAGGTACACTATAACCCTGTAATATAATACGTGGTCCAATTTAAAAATTATAGGTCAATATTAAGGTCCGATACCGTGCCGTTAGTTAACATAGAAAAGTGTCTTCGTATTTCCTTGTTTTAATGCACTATTTAAAATATACATAGTGTACCCCCTAATTGACCTATAATTATTTCCTGTGGTAGGGTACACTATTACCCTGTAATATAATACCTATTCCAATTTAAATATTATGGGTCAATATTAAGGTCTGATATTGCGCCTTGCGTTAGTTAACCATTGAAAGATGTCTTTGAATTTTTAAAGCATTTTAGAACGCTTATTTCTTCATTTTAAGCATCTCAGAACACTCTATTTCGCATAGGCATACATAGTAAAATTTAGGGTCACGCTGTGTACCCCCTAAATGACCTATAATTATATCCTGTGGTAGGGTACACTATTACCCTGTAATATAATACGTGGTCCAATTTAAAAATTATAGGTCAAAATTAAGGTCCGATACCGTGCCGTTAGTTAACATAGAAAAATGTCTTTGAATTTTTAAAGCATTTTAGAACGCTTATTTCCTCATTTTAAGCTTCTCAGAACACTTTATTTCGCATAGGCATACATAGTAAACTTTAGGGTCACGCTGTGTACCCCCTAATTGACCTATAATTATTTCCTGTGGTAAGGTACACTATTACCCTGTAATACAATACCTGGTTCAATTTAAATATTATGGGTCAATATTAAGGTTTGATATTGCGCCTTGCGTTAGTTAACCATTGAAAGATGTCTTTGAATTTTTAAAGCATTTTAGAACGCTTATTTCTTCATTTTAAGCTTCTCAGAACACTTTATTTCGCATAGCAATACATAGTAAACTTTAGGGTCACGCTGTGTACCCCCTAATTGACCTATAATTATTTCCTGTGGTAGGGTACACTATTACCCTGTAATATAAAAGGTGGTTCAATTTAAAAATTATAGGTCAATATTAAGGTCCGATACCGTGCCGTTAGTTAGCATAGAAAAATGTCTTTGAATTTTTAAAGCATTTTAGAACGCTTATTTCCTCATTTTAAGATTCTCAGAACACTCTATTTCGCATAGGCATACATAGTAAAATTTAGGGTCACGCTGTGTACCCCCTAAATGACCTATAATTATATCCTGTTGTAGGGTACACTATTACCCTGTAATATAATACGTGGTCCAATTTAAAAATTATAGGTCAATATTAAGGTCCGATACCGTGCCGTTAGTTAACATAAAAAAATGTCTTTGAATTTTTAAAGCATTTTAGAACGCTTATTTCCTCATTTTAAGCTTCTCAGAACACTTCATTTCGCATAGGCATACATAGTAAACTTTAGGGTCACGCTGTGTACCCCCTAATTGACCTATAATTATTTCCTTTGGTGGGGTACACTATTACCCTGTAATATAATACCTGGTCCAATTTAAATATTATGGGTCAATATTAAGGTCTGATATTGCGCCTTGCGTTAGTTAACCATTGAAAGATGTCTTTGAATTTTTAAAGCATTTTAGAACGCTTATTTCTTCACTTTAAGCTTCTCAGAACACTTTATTTCGCATAGGCATACATAGTAAACTTTAGGGTCACGCTGTGTACCCCCTAATTGACCTATAATTATTTCCTGTGGTAAGGTACACTATTACCCTGTAATATAATAGGTGGTCCAATTTAAAAATTATAGGTCAATATTAAGGTCCGATACCGTGCCGTTAGTTAGCATAGAAAAATGTCATTGAATTTTTAAAGCATTTTAGAACGCTTATTTCCTCATTTTAAGCTTCTCAGAACACTTTATTTCGCATAGGCATACATAGTAAACTTTAGGGTCACTCTGCGTACCCCCTAATTGACCTATAATTATTTCCTGTGGTAGGGTACACTATAACCCTGTAATATAATACGTGGTTTAATTTAAAAATTATAGGTCAATATTAAGGTCCGATACCGTGCCGTTAGTTAACATAGAAAAGTGTCTTCGTATTTCCTTGTTTTAATGCACTATTTAAAATATACATAGTGTACCCCCTAATTGACCTATAATAATTTCCTGTGGTAGGGTACACTATTACCCTGTAATATAATACCTGGTCCAATTTAAATATTATGGGTCAATATTAAGGTCTGATATTGCCCCTTGCGTTAGTTAACAATTGGAAGATGTCTTTGAATTTTTAAAGCATTTTAGAACGCTTATTTCTTCATTTTAAGCATCTCAGAACACTCTATTTCGCATAGGCATACATAGTAAAATTTAGGATCACGCTGTGTACCCCCTAAATGACCTATAATTATTTCCTGTGGTAGGGTGCACTATTACCCTGTAATATAATACGTGGTCCAATTTAAAAATTATAGGTCAATATTAAGGTCCGATACCGTGCCGTTAGTTAACATAGAAAAATGTCTTTGAATTTTTAAAGCATTTTAGAATGCTTATTTCCTCATTTTAAGCTTCTCAGAACACTTTATTTTGCATAGGCATACATAGTAAACTTTAGGGTCACGCTGTGTACCCCCTAATTGACCTATAATTATTTCCTTTGGTAGGGTACACTATTACCCTGTAATATAATACCTGGTCCAATTTAAATTTTATGGGTCAATATTAAGGTTTGATATTGCGCCTTGCGTTAGTTAACCATTGAAAGATGTCTTTGAATTTTTAAAGCATTTTAGAACGCTTATTTCTTCATTTTAAGCTTCTCAGAACACTTTATTTCGCATAGGCATACATAGTAAACTTTAGGGTCACGCTGTGTACCCCCTAATTGACCTATAATTATTTCCTGTGGTAGGGTACACTATTACCCTGTAATATAATAGGTGGTCCAATTTAAAAATTATAGGTCAATATTAAGGTCCGATACCGTGCCGTTAGTTAGCATAGAAAAATGTCTTTGAATTTTTAAAGCATTTTAGAACGCTTATTTCCTCATTTTAAGCTTCTCAGAACACTTCATTTCGCATAGGCATACATAGAAAACTTTAGGGTCACTCTGCGTACCCCCTAATTGACCTATAATTATTTCCTGTGGTAGGGTACACTATAACCCTGTAATATAATACGTGGTCCAATTTAAAAATTATAGGTCAATATTAAGGTCCGATACCGTGCCGTTAGTTAACATAGAAAAGTGTCTTCGTATTTCCTTGTTTTAATGCACTATTTAAAATATACATATTGTACCCCCTAATTGACCTATAATTATTTCCTGTGGTAGGGTACACTATTACCCTGTAATATAATACCTGGTCCAATATAAATATTATGGGTCAATATTAAGGTCTGATATTGCGCCTTGCGTTAGTTAACCATTGAAAGATGTCTTTGAATTTTTAAAGCATTTTAGAACGCTTATTTCTTCATTTTAAGCTTCTCAGAACACTCTATTTCGCATAGGCATACATAGTAAATTTTTGGGTCACGCTGCGTACCACCTAATTGACCTATAATTATTTCCTGTGGTAAGGTACACTATTACCCTGTAATATAATACGTGGTACAATTTAAAAATTATAGGTCAATATTAAGGTCCGATACCGTGCCGTTAGTTAACATAGAAAAGTGTCTTCGTATTTCCTTGTTTTAATGCACTATTTAAAATATACATAGTGTACCCCCTAATTGACCTATAATTATTTCCTGTGGTAGGGTACACTATTACCCTGTAATATAATACCTGGTCCAATTTAAATATTATGGGTCAATATTAAGGTCTGATATTGCGCCTTGCGCTAGTTAACCATTGAAAGATGTCTTTGAATTTTTAAAGCATTTTAGAACGCTTATTTCTTCATTTTAAGCTTCTCAGAACACTCTATTTCGCATAAGCATACATAGTAAAATTTAGGGTCACGCTGTGTACCCCCTAAATGACCTATAATTATTTCCTGTGGTAGGGTACACTATTACCCTGTAATATAATACGTGGTCCAATTTAAAAATTATAGGTCAATATTAAGGTCCGATACCGTGCCGTTAGTTAACATTGAAAAATGTCTTTGAATTTTTAAAGCATTTTAGAACGCTTATTTCCTCATTTTAAGCTTCTCAGAACACTTTATTTCGCATAGGCATACATAGTAAAATTTAGGGTCACGCTGTGTACCCCCTAAATGAACTATAATTATTTCCTGTGGTAGGGCACACTATTACCCTGTAATATAATACGTGGTCCAATTTAAAAATTATAGGTCTATATTAAGTTCCGATACCGTGCCGTTAGTTAACATTGAAAAATGTCTTCGTATTTCCTTGTTTTAATGCACTATTTAAAATATACATAGTGTACCCCCTAATTGACCTATAATTATTTCCTGTGGTAGGGTACACTATTACCCTGTAATACAATACCTGGTTCAATTTAAATATTATGGGTCAATATTAAGGTTTGATATTGCGCCTTGCGTTAGTCAACCATTGAAAGATGTCTTTGAATTTTTAAAGCATTTTAGAACGCTTATTTCTTCATTTTAAGCTTCTCAGAACACTCTATTTCGCATAGGCATACATAGTAAAATTTAGGGTCACGCTGTGTACCCCCTAAATGACCTATAATTATTTCCTGTGGTAGGGTACACTATTACCCTCTAATATAATACGTGGTCCAATTTAAAAATTATAGGTCAATATTAAGGTCCGATACCGTACCGTTAGTTAACATAGAAAAATGTCTTTGAATTTTTAAAGCATTTTAGAACGCTTATTTCCTCATTTTAAGCTTCTCAGAACACTTTATTTCGCTTAGGCATACATAGTAAACTTTAGGGTCACTCTGTGTACCCCCTAATTGACCTATAATTATTTCCTGTGGTAGGGTACACTATAACCCTGTAATATAATACGTGGTCCAATTTAAATATTATGGGTCAGTATTAAGGTCTGATATTGCGCCTTGCGCTAGTTAACCATTGAAAGATGTCTTTGAATTTTTAAAGCATTTTAGAACGCTTATTTCTTCATTTTAAGCTTCTCAGAACACTCTATTTCGCATAAGCATACATAGTAAAATTTAGGGTCACGCTGTGTACCCCCTAAATGACCTATAATTATTTCCTGTGGTAGGGTACACTATAACCCTGTAATATAATACGTGGTCCAATTTAAAAATTATAGGTCAATATTAAGGTCCGATACCGTGACGTTAGTTAACATAGAAAAGTGTCTTCGTATTTCCTTGTTTTAATGCACTATTTAAAATATACATAGTGTACCCCCTAATTGACCTATAATTATTTCCTGTGGTAGGGTACACTATTACCCTGTAATACAATACCTGGTTCAATTTAAATATTATGGGTCAATATTAAGGTTTGATATTGCGCCTTGCGTTAGTTAACCATTGAAAGATGTCTTTGAATTTTTAAAGCATTTTAGAACGCTTATTTCTTCATTTTAAGCATCTCAGAACACTCTATTTCGCATAGGCATACATAGTAAAATTTAGGGTCACGCTGTGTACCCCCTAAATGACCTATAATTATATCCTGTGGTAGGGTACACTATTACCCTGTAATATAATACGTGGTCCAATTTAAAAATTATAGGTCAATATTAAGGACCGATACCGTACCGTTAGTTAACATAGAAAAATGTCTTTGAATTTTTAAAGCATTTTAGAACGCTTATTTCCTCATTTTAAGCTTCTCAGAACACTTTATTTCGCATAGGCATACATAGTAAACTTTAGGGTCACGCTGTGTACCCCCTAATTGACCTATAATTATTTCCTTTAGTAGGGTACACTATTACCCTGTAATATAATACCTGGTCCAATTTAAATATTATGGGTCAATATTAAGGTCTGATATTGCGCCTTGCGTTAGTTAACCATTGAAAGATGTCTTTGAATTTTTAAAGCATTTTAGAACGCTTATTTCTTCATTTTAAGCTTCTCAGAACACTCTATTTCGCATAGGCATACATAGTAAAATTTAGGGTCACGCTGTGTACCCCCTAATTGACCTATAATTATTTCCTGTGGTAGGGTACACTATAACCCTGTAATATAATACGTGGTCCAATTTAAAAATTATAGGTCTATATTAAGTCCCGATACCGTGCCGTTAGTTAACATTGAAAAATGTCTTCGTATTTCCTTGTTTTAATGCACTATTTAAAATATACATAGTGTACCCCCTAATTGACCTATAATTATTTCCTGTGGTAGGGTACACTATTACCCTGTAATACAATACCTGGTTCAATTTAAATATTATGGGTCAATATTAAGGTTTGATATTGCGCCTTGCGTTAGTTAACCATTGAAAGATGTCTTTGAATTTTTAAAGCATTTTAGAACGCTTATTTCTTCATTTTAAGCTTCTCAGAACACTCTATTTCGCATAGGCATACATAGTAAAATTTAGGGTCACGCTGTGTACCCCCTAAATGACCTATAATTATTTCCTGTGGTAGGGTACACTATTACCCTCTAATATAATACGTGGTCCAATTTAAAAATTATAGGTCAATATTAAGGACCGATACCGTACCGTTAGTTAACATAGAAAAATGTCTTTGAATTTTTAAAGCATTTTAGAACGCTTATTTCCTCATTTTAAGCTTCTCAGAACACTTTATTTCGCATAGGCATACATAGTAAACTTTAGGGTCACTCTGTGTACCCCCTAATTGACCTATAATTATTTCCTGTGGTAGGGTACACTATAACCCTGTAATATAATACGTGGTCCAATTTAAAAATTATAGGTCAATATTAAGGTGCAATACCGTGCCGTTAGTTAACATAGAAAAGTGTCTTCGTATTTTCTTGTTTTAATGCACTATTTAAAACATACATAGTGTACCCCCTAATTGACCTATAATTATTTCCTGTTGTAGGGTACACTATTACCCTGTAATTTAATACCTGGTCCAATTGAAATATTATGGTTCCATATTAAGGTCTGATATCGCGCCTTGCGTTAGTTAACCATTGAAAGATGTCTTTGAATTTTTAAAGCATTTTAGAACGCTTATTTCTTCATTTTAAGCTTCTCAGAACACTCTATTTCGCATAGGCATACATAGTAAATTTTAGGGTCACGCTGTGTACCACCTAATTGACCTATAATTATTTCCTGTGGTAGGGTACACTTTTACCCTGTAATATAATACGTGGTCCAATTTAAAAATTATAGGTCAATATTAAGGTCCGATACCGTGCCGTTAGTTAACCATTGAAAGATGTCTTTGAATTTTTAAAGCATTTTAGAACGCTTATTTCTTCATTTTAAGCATCTCAGAACACTCTATTTCGCATAGGCATACATAGTAAAAATTAGGGTCACGCTGTGTACCCCCTAAATGACCTATAATTATTTCCTGTGGTAGGGTACACTATTACCCTTTAATATAATACGTGGTCCAATTTAAAAATTATAGGTCAATATTAAGGTCCGATACCGTGCCGTTAGTTAACATAGAAAAGTGTCTTCGTATTTTCTTGTTTTAATGCACTATTTAAAACATACATAGTGTACCCCCTAATTGACCTATAATTATTTCCTGTTGTAGGGTACACTATTACCCTGTAATATAATACCTGGGCCAATTGAAATATTATGGTTCCATATTAAGGTCTGATATCGCGCCTTGCGTTAGTTAACCATTGAAAGATGTTTTTGAATTTTTAAAGCATTTTAGAACGCTTATTTCTTCATTTTAAGCATCTCAGAACACTCTATTTCGCATAGGCATACATAGTAAAATTTAGGGTCACGCTGTGTACCCCCTAAATGACCTATAATTATTTCCTGTGGTAGGGTGCACTATTACCCTGTAATATAATACGTGGTCCAATTTAAAAATTATAGGTCAATATTAAGGTCCGATACCGTGCCGTTAGTTAACATAGAAAAATGTCTTTGAATTTTTAAAGCATTTTAGAACGCTTATTTCCTCATTTTAAGCTTCTCAGAACACTTTATTTTGCATAGGCATACATAGTAAACTTTAGGGTCACGCTGTGTACCCCCTAATTGACCTATAATTATTTCCTTTGGTAGGGTACACTATTACCCTGTAATATAATACCTGGTCCAATTTAAATTTTATGGGTCAATATTAAGGTCTGATATTGCGCCTTGCGTTAGTTTACCATTGAAAGATGTCTTTGAATTTTTAAAGCATTTTAGAACGCTTATTTCTTTATTTTAAGCTTCTCAGAACACTCTATTTCGCATAGGCATACATAGTAAAATTTAGGGTCACGCTGTGTACCCCCTAAATGACCTATAATTATTTCCTGTGGTAGGGTACACTATTACCCTGTAATATAATACGTGGTCCAATTTAAAAATTATAGGTCAATATTAAGTTCCGATACCGTGCCGTTAGTTAACATTGAAAAATGTCTTCGTATTTCCTTGTTTTAATGCACTATTTAAAATATACATAGTGTACCCCCTAATTGACCTATAATTATTTCCTGTGGTAGGGTACACTATTACCCTGTAATATAATACCTGGTCCAATTTAAATATTATGGGTCAATATTAAGGTCTGATATTGCGCCTTGCGTTAGTTAACCATTGAAAGATGTCTTTGAATTTTTAAAGCATTTTAGAACGCTTATTTCTTCATTTTAAGCATCTCAGAACACTCTATTTCGCATAGGCATATATAGTAAACTTTAGGGTCACTCTGTGTACCCCCTAATTGACCTATAATTATTTCCTGTAATAGGGTACACTATTACCCTGTAATATAATACGTGGTCCAATTTAAAAATTATAGGTCAATATTAAGGTCCGATACCGTGCCATTAGTTAACATAGAAAAGTGTCTTCGTATTTCCTTGTTTTAATGCACTATTTAAAATATACATAGTGTACCCCCTAATTGACCTATAATTATATCCTGTGGTGGGGTACACTATTACCCTGTAATATAATACCTGGTCCAATTTAAATATTATGGGTCAATATTAAGGTCTGATATTGCGCCTTGCGTTAGTTAACCATTGGAAGATGTCTTTGAATTTTTAAAGCATTTTAGAACGCTTATTTCTTCATTTTAAGCATCTCAGAACACTCTATTTCGCATAGGCATACATAGTAAAATTTAGGGTCACGCTGTGTAAACGCTAAATGACCTATAATTATTTCCTGTGGTAGGGTACACTATTACCCTGTAATATAATACGTGGTCCAATTTAAAAATTATAGGTCAATATTAAGGTCCGATACCGTGCCGTTAGTTAACATAGAAAAATGTCTTTGAATTTTTAAAGCATTTTAGAACGCTTATTTCCTCATTTGAAGCTTCTCAGAACACTTTATTTCGCATAGGCATACATAGTAAACTTTAGGGTCACGCTGTGTACCCCCTAATTGACCTATAATTATTTCCTTTGGTAGGGTACGCTATTACCCTGTAATATAATACCTGGTCCAATTTAAATTTTATGGGTCAATATTAAGGTCTTATATTGCGCCTTGCGTTAGTTAACCATTGAAAGATGTCTTTGAATTTTTAAAGCATTTTAGAACGCTTATTTCTTCATTTTAAGCTTCTCAGAACACTCTATTTCGCATAGGCATACATAGTAAAATTTAGGGTCACGCTGTGTACCCCCTAAATGACCTATAATTATTTCCTAAGGTAGGGTACACTATTACCCTGTAATATAATACGTGGTCCAATTTAAAAATTATAGGTCAATATTAAGTTACGATACCGTGCCGTTAGTTAACATTGAAAAATGTCTTCGTATTTCCTTGTTTTAATGCACTCTTTAAAATATACATAGTGTACCCCCTAATTGACCTATAATTATTTCCTGTGGTAGGGTAAGCTATTACCCTGTAATACAATACCTGGTTCAATTTAAATATTATGGGTCAA
This sequence comes from Parasteatoda tepidariorum, assembly GCF_982258835.1. Taxonomy (NCBI): domain Eukaryota; kingdom Metazoa; phylum Arthropoda; class Arachnida; order Araneae; family Theridiidae; genus Parasteatoda; species Parasteatoda tepidariorum. Next base: position 328,839 of record NW_028257383.1, on the reverse strand, counting down.
TATTAAGGTTTGATATTGCGCCTTGCGTTAGTTAACCATTGAAAGATGTCTTTGAATTTTTAAAGCATTTTAGAACGCTTATTTCTTCATTTTAAGCTTCTCAGAACACTTTATTTCGCATAGGCATACATAGTAAACTTTAGGGTCACGCTGTGTACCCCCTAATTGACCTATAATTATTTCCTGTGGTAGGGTACACTTTTACCCTGTAATATAATACGTTGTCCAATTTAAAAATTATAGGTCAATATTAAGGTCCGATACCGTGCCGTTAGTTAACCATTGAAAGATGTCTTTGAATTTTTAAAGCATTTTAGAACGCTTATTTCTTCATTTTAAGCTTCTCAGAACACTCTATTTCGCATAGGCATACATAGTAAATTTTAGGGTCACGCTGTGTATCACCTAATTGACCTATAATTATTTCCTGTGGTAAGGTACACTATTACCCTGTAATATAATACGTGGTCCAATTTAAAAATTATAGGTCAATATTAAGGTCCGATACCGTGCCGTTAGTTAACATAGAAAAATGTCTTTGAATTTTTAAAGCATTTTAGAACGCTTATTTCCTCATTTGAAGCTTCTCAGAACACTTTATTTCGCATAGGCATACATAGTAAACTTTAGGGTCACGCTGTGTACCCCCTAATTGACCTATAATTATTTCCTTTGGTAGGGTACGCTATTACCCTGTAATATAATACCTGGTCCAATTTAAATTTTATGGGTCAATATTAAGGTCTTATATTGCGCCTTGCGTTAGTTAACCATTGAAAGATGTCTTTGAATTTTTAAAGCATTTTAGAACGCTTATTTCTTCATTTTAAGCTTCTCAGAACACTCTATTTCGCATAGGCATACATAGTAAAATTTAGGGTCACGCTGTGTACCCCCTAAATGACCTATAATTATTTCCTAAGGTAGGGTACACTATTACCCTGTAATATAATACGTGGTCCAATTTAAAAATTATAGGTCAATATTAAGTTACGATACCGTGCCGTTAGTTAACATTGAAAAATGTCTTCGTATTTCCTTGTTTTAATGCACTCTTTAAAATATACATAGTGTACCCCCTAATTGACCTATAATTATTTCCAGTGGTAGGGTAAGCTATTACCCTGTAATACAATACCTGGTTCAATTTAAATATTATGGGTCAATATTAAGGTTTGATATTGCGCCTTGCGTTAGTTAACCATTGAAAGATGTCTTTGAATTTTTAAAGCATTTTAGAACGCTTATTTCTTCATTTTAAGCTTCTCAGAACACTTTATTTCGCATAGGCATACATAGTAAACTTTAGGGTCACGCTGTGTACCCCCTAATTGACCTATAATTATTTCCTGTGGTAGGGTACACTTTTACCCTGTAATATAATACGTGGTCCAATTTAAAAATTATAGGTCAATATTAAGGTCCGATACCGTGCCGTTAGTTAACCATTGAAAGATGTCTTTGAATTTTTAAAGCATTTTAGAACGCTTATTTCTTCATTTTAAGCATCTCAGAACACTCTATTTCGCATAGGCATACATAGTAAAAATTAGGGTCACGCTGTGTACCCCCTAAATGACCTATAATTATTTCCTGTGGTAGGGTACACTATTACCCTTTAATATAATACGTGGTCCAATTTAAAAATTATAGGTCAATATTAAGGTCCGATACCGTGCCGTTAGTTAACATAGAAAAGTGTCTTCGTATTTTCTTGTTTTAATGCACTATTTAAAACATACATAGTGTACCCCCTAATTGACCTATAATTATTTCCTGTTGTAGGGTACACTATTACCCTGTAATATAATACCTGGGCCAATTGAAATATTATGGTTCCATATTAAGGTCTGATATCGCGCCTTGCGTTAGTTAACCATTGAAAGATGTTTTTGAATTTTTAAAGCATTTTAGAACGCTTATTTCTTCATTTTAAGCATCTCAGAACACTCTATTTCGCATAGGCATACATAGTAAAATTTAGGGTCACGCTGTGTACCCCCTAAATGACCTATAATTATTTCCTGTGGTAGGGTGCACTATTACCCTGTAATATAATACGTGGTCCAATTTAAAAATTATAGGTCAATATTAAGGTCCGATACCGTGCCGTTAGTTAACATAGAAAAATGTCTTTGAATTTTTAAAGCATTTTAGAACGCTTATTTCCTCATTTTAAGCTTCTCAGAACACTTTATTTTGCATAGGCATACATAGTAAACTTTAGGGTCACGCTGTGTACCCCCTAATTGACCTATAATTATTTCCTTTGGTAGGGTACACTATTACCCTGTAATATAATACCTGGTCCAATTTAAATTTTATGGGTCAATATTAAGGTCTGATATTGCGCCTTGCGTTAGTTTACCATTGAAAGATGTCTTTGAATTTTTAAAGCATTTTAGAACGCTTATTTCTTTATTTTAAGCTTCTCAGAACACTCTATTTCGCATAGGCATACATAGTAAAATTTAGGGTCACGCTGTGTACCCCCTAAATGACCTATAATTATTTCCTGTGGTAGGGTACACTATTACCCTGTAATATAATACGTGGTCCAATTTAAAAATTATAGATCAATATTAAGTTCCGATACCGTGCCGTTAGTTAACATTGAAAAATGTCTTCGTATTTCCTTGTTTTAATGCACTATTTAAAATATACATAGTGTACCCCCTAATTGACCTATAATTATATCCTGTGGTAGGGTACACTATTACCCTGTAATATAATACCTGGTCCAATTTAAATATTATGGGTCAATATTAAGGTCTGATATTGCGACTTGCGTTAGTTAACCATTGGAAGATGTCTTTGAATTTTTAAAGCATTTTAGAACGCTTATTTCTTCATTTTAAGCATCTCAGAACACTCTATTTCGCATAGGCATACATAGTAAAATTTAGGGTCACGCTGTGTACCCCCTAAATGACCTATAATTATTTCCTGTGGTAGGGTACACTATTACCCTGTAATATAATACGTGGTCCAATTTAAAAATTATAGGTCAATATTAAGGTCCGATACCGTGCCGTTAGTTAACATAGAAAAATGTCTTTGAATTTTTAAAGCATTTTAGAACGCTTATTTCCTCATTTTTAGCTTCTCAGAACACTTTATTTCGCATAGGCATACATAGTAAACTTTAGGGTCACTCTGTGTACCCCCTAATTGACCTATAATTATTTCCTGTGGTAGGGTACACTATAACCCTGTAATATAATACGTGGTCCAATTTAAAAATTATAGGTCAATATTAAGGTCCGATATTGCGCCTTGCGTTAGTTAACCATTGAAAGATGTCTTTGAATTTTTAAAGCATTTTAGAACGCTTATTTCTTCATTTTAAGCTTCTCAGAACACTCTATTTCGCATAGGCATACATAGTAAAATTTAGGGTCACGCTGTGTACCCCCTAAATGACCTATAATTATTTCCTGTGGTAGGGTACACTATTACCCTGTAATATAATACGTGGTCCAATTTAAAAATTATAGGTCAATATTAAGTTCCGATACCGTGCCGTTAGTTAACATTGAAAAATGTCTTCGTATTTCCTTGTTTTAATGCACTATTTAAAATATACATAGTGTACCCCCTAATTGACCTATAATTATTTCCTGTGGTTGGGTACACTATTACCCTGTAATATAATACCTGGTCCAATTTAAATATTATGGGTCAATATTAAGGTCTGATATTGCGCCTTGCGTTAGTTAACCATTGAAAGATGTCTTTGAATTTTTAAAGCATTTTAGAACGCTTATTTCTTCATTTTAAGCATCTCAGAACACTCTATTTCGCATAGGCATATGTAGTAAACTTTAGGGTCACTCTGTGTACCCCCTAATTGACCTATAATTATTTCCTGTGGTAGGGTACACTATTACCCTGTAATATAATACGTGGTCCAATTTAAAAATTATAGGTCAATATTAAGGTCCGATACCGTGCCGTTAGTTAACATAGAAAAGTGTCTTCGTATTTCCTTGTTTTAATGCACTATTTAAAATATACATAGTGTACCCCCTAATTGACCTATAATTATATCCTGTGGTAGGGTACACTATTACCCTGTAATATAATACCTGGTCCAATTTAAATATTATGGGTCAATATTAAGGTCTGATATTGCGACTTGCGTTAGTTAACCATTGGAAGATGTCTTTGAATTTTAAAAGCATTTTAGAACGCTTATTTCTTCATTTTAAGCATCTCAGAACACTCTATTTCGCATAGGCATACATAGTAAAATTTAGGGTCACGCTGTGTACCCCCTAAATGACCTATAATTATTTCCTGTGGTAGGGTACACTATTACCCTGTAATATAATACGTGGTCCAATTTAAAAATTATAGGTCAATATTAAGGTCCGATACCGTGCCGTTAGTTAACATAGAAAAATGTCTTTGAATTTTTAAAGCATTTTAGAACGCTTATTTCCTCATTTTAAGCTTCTCAGAACACTTTATTTTGCATAGGCATACATAGTAAACTTTAGGGTCACGCTGTGTACCCCCTAATTGACCTATAATTATTTCCTTTGGTAGGGTACACTATTACCCTGTAATATAATACCTGGTCCAATTTAAATTTTATGGGTCAATATTAAGGTCTGATATTGCGCCTTGCGTTAGTTTACCATTGAAAGATGTCTTTGAATTTTTAAAGCATTTTAGAACGCTTATTTCTTTATTTTAAGCTTCTCAGAACACTCTATTTCGCATAGGCATACATAGTAAAATTTAGGGTCACGCTGTGTACCCCCTAAATGACCTATAATTATTTCCTGTGGTAGGGTACACTATTACCCTGTAATATAATACGTGGTCCAATTTAAAAATTATAGATCAATATTAAGTTCCGATACCGTGCCGTTAGTTAACATTGAAAAATGTCTTCGTATTTCCTTGTTTTAATGCACTATTTAAAATATACATAGTGTACCCCCTAATTGACCTATAATTATATCCTGTGGTAGGGTACACTATTACCCTGTAATATAATACCTGGTCCAATTTAAATATTATGGGTCAATATTAAGGTCTGATATTGCGACTTGCGTTAGTTAACCATTGGAAGATGTCTTTGAATTTTTAAAGCATTTTAGAACGCTTATTTCTTCATTTTAAGCATCTCAGAACACTCTATTTCGCATAGGCATACATAGTAAAATTTAGGGTCACGCTGTGTACCCCCTAAATGACCTATAATTATTTCCTGTGGTAGGGTACACTATTACCCTGTAATATAATACGTGGTCCAATTTAAAAATTATAGGTCAATATTAAGGTCCGATACCGTGCCGTTAGTTAACATAGAAAAATGTCTTTGAATTTTTAAAGCATTTTAGAACGCTTATTTCCTCATTTTTAGCTTCTCAGAACACTTTATTTCGCATAGGCATACATAGTAAACTTTAGGGTCACTCTGTGTACCCCCTAATTGACCTATAATTATTTCCTGTGGTAGGGTACACTATAACCCTGTAATATAATACGTGGTCCAATTTAAAAATTATAGGTCAATATTAAGGTCCGATATTGCGCCTTGCGTTAGTTAACCATTGAAAGATGTCTTTGAATTTTTAAAGCATTTTAGAACGCTTATTTCTTCATTTTAAGCTTCTCAGAACACTCTATTTCGCATAGGCATACATAGTAAAATTTAGGGTCACGCTGTGTACCCCCTAAATGACCTATAATTATTTCCTGTGGTAGGGTACACTATTACCCTGTAATATAATACGTGGTCCAATTTAAAAATTATAGGTCAATTTTAAGTTCCGATACCGTGCCGTTAGTTAACATTGAAAAATGTCTTCGTATTTCCTTGTTTTAATGCACTATTTAAAATATACATAGTGTACCCCCTAATTGACCTATAATTATTTCCTGTGGTTGGGTACACTATTACCCTGTAATATAATACCTGGTCCAATTTAAATATTATGGGTCAATATTAAGGTCTGATATTGCGCCTTGCGTTAGTTAACCATTGAAAGATGTCTTTGAATTTTTAAAGCATTTTAGAACGCTTATTTCTTCATTTTAAGCATCTCAGAACACTCTATTTCGCATAGGCATATATAGTAAACTTTAGGGTCACTCTGTGTACCCCCTAATTGACCTATAATTATTTCCTGTGGTAGGGTACACTATTACCCTGTAATATAATACGTGGTCCAATTTAAAAATTATAGGTCAATATTAAGGTCCGATACCGTGCCGTTAGTTAACATAGAAAAGTGTCTTCGTATTTCCTTGTTTTAATGCACTATTTAAAATATACATAGTGTACCCCCTAATTGACCTATAATTATATCCTGTGGTAGGGTACACTATTACCCTGTAATATAATACCTGGTCCAATTTAAATATTATGGGTCAATATTAAGGTCTGATATTGCGACTTGCGTTAGTTAACCATTGGAAGATGTCTTTGAATTTTAAAAGCATTTTAGAACGCTTATTTCTTCATTTTAAGCATCTCAGAACACTCTATTTCGCATAGGCATACATAGTAAAATTTAGGGTCACGCTGTGTACCCCCTAAATGACCTATAATTATTTCCTGTGGTAGGGTACACTATTACCCTGTAATATAATACGTGGTCCAATTTAAAAATTATAGGTCAATATTAAGGTCCGATACCGTGCCGTTAGTTAACATAGAAAAATGTCTTTGAATTTTTAAAGCATTTTAGTACGCTTATTTCCTCATTTTTAGCTTCTCAGAACACTTTATTTCGCATAGGCATACATAGTAAACTTTAGGGTCACTCTATGTACCCCCTAATTGACCTATAATTATTTCCTGTGGTAGGGTACACTATAACCCTGTAATATAATACGTGGTCCAATTTAAAAATTATAGGTCAATATTAAGGTCCGATACCGTGCCGTTAGTTAACATAGAAAAGTGTCTTCGTATTTTCTTGTTTTAATGCACTATTTAAAACATACATAGTGTACCCCCTAATTGACCTATAATTATTTCCTGTTGTAGGGTACACTATTACCCTGTAATATAATACCTGGTCCAATTGAAATATTATGGTTCCATATTAAGGTCTGATATCGCGCCTTGCGTTAGTTAACCATTGAAAGATGTCTTTGAATTTTTAAAGCATTTTAGAACGCTTATTTCTTCATTTTAAGCTTCTCAGAACACTCTATTTCGCATAGGCATACATAGTAAATTTTAGGGTCACGCTGTGTACCACCTAATTGACCTATAATTATTTCCTGTGGTAAGGTACACTATTACCCTGTAATATAATACTTGGTACAATTTAAAAATTATAGGTCAATATTAAGGTCCGATACCGTGCCGTTAGTTAACATAGAAAAGTGTCTTCGTATTTCCTTGTTTTAATGCAGTATTTAAAATATACATAGTGTACCCCCTAATTGACCTATAATTATTTCCTGTGGTAGGGTACACTATTACCCTGTAATATAATACCTGGTCCAATTTAAATATTATGGGTCAATATTAAGGTCTGATATTGCGCCTTGCGTTAGTTAACCATTGAAAGATGTTTTTGAATTTTTAAAGCATTTTAGAACGCTTATTTCTTCATTTTAAGCATCTCAGAACACTCTATTTCGCATAGGCATATATAGTAAACTTTAGGGTCACTCTGTGTACCCCCTAATTGACCTATAATTATTTCCTGTGGTAGGGTACACTATAACCCTGTAATATAATACGTGGTCCAATTTAAAAATTATAGGTCAATATTAAGGTCCGATACCGTGCCGTTAGTTAACATAGAAAAGTGTCTTCGTATTTCCTTGTTTTAATGCACTATTTAAAATATACATAGTGTACCCCCTAATTGACCTATAATTATTTCCTGTGGTAGGGTACACTATTACCCTGTAATATAATACCTGGTCCAATTTAAATATTATGGGTCAATATTAAGGTCTGATGTTGCGCCTTGCGTTAGTTAACCATTGGAAGATGTCTTTGAATTTTTAAAGCATTTTAGAACGCTTATTTCTTCTTTTTAAGCATCTCAGAACACTCTATTTCGCATAGGCATACATAGTAAAATTTAGGGTCACGCTGTGTACCCCCTAAATGACCTATAATTATTTCCTGTGGTAGGGTACACTATTACCCTGTAATATAATACGTGGTCCAATTTAAAAATTATAGGTCAATATTAAGGTCCGATACCGTGACGTTAGTTAACATAGAAAAATGTCTTTGAATTTTTAAAGCATTTTAGAACACTTATTTCCTCATTTTAAGCTTCTCAGAACACTTTATTTTGCATAGGCATACATAGTAAACTTTAGGGTCACGCTGTGTACCCCCTAATTGACCTATAATTATTTCCTTTGGTAGGGTACACTATTACCCTGTAATATAAGACCTGGTCCAATTTAAATTTTATGTCTCAATATTAAGGTCTGATATTGCGCCTTGCGTTAGTTAACCATTTAAAGATGTCTTTGAATTTTTAAAGCATTTTAGAACGCTTATTTCTTCATTTTAAGCTTCTCAGAACACTCTATTTCGCTTAGGCATACATAGTAAAATTTAGGGTCACGCTGTGTACCCCCTAAATGACCTATAATTATTTCCTGTGGTAGGGTACACTATTACCCTGTAATATAATACGTGGTCCAATTTAAAAATTATAGGTCAATATTAAGTTCCGATACCGTGCCGTTAGTTAACATTGAAAAATGTCTTCGTATTTCCTTGTTTTAATGCACTATTTAAAATATACTTAGTGTACCCCCTAATTGACCTATAATTATTTCCTGTGGTAGGGTACACTATTACCCTGTAATATAATACCTGGTCCAATTTAAATATTATGGGTCAATATTAAGGTCTGATATTGCGCCTTGCGTTAGTTAACCATTGAAAGATGTCTTTGAATTTTTAAAGCATTTTAGAACGCTTATTTCTTCGATTTTAACCATCTCAGAACACTCTATTTCGCATAGGCATATATGGTAAACTTTAGGGTCACTCTGTGTACCCCCTAATTGACCTATAATTATTTCCTGTGGTAGGGTACACTAAAACCCTGTAATATAATACGTGGTCCAATTTAAAAATTATAGGTCAATATTAAGGTCCGATACCGTGCCGTTAGTTAACATAGAAAAGTGTCTTCGTATTTCCTTGTTTTAATGCACTATTTAAAATATACATAGTGTACCCCCTAATTGACCTATAATTATATCCTGTGGTAGGGTACACTATTACCCTGTAATATAATACGTGGTCCAATTTAAAAATTATAGGTCAATATTAAGGTCCGATACCGTGCCGTTAGTTAACATAGAAAAATGTCTTTGAATTTTTAAAGCATTTTAGAACGCTTATTTCCTCATTTTAAGCTTCTCAGAACACTTTATTTCGCATAGGCATACATACTAAACTTTAGGGTCACGCTGTGTACCCCCTAATTGACCTATAATTATTTCCTTTGGTAGGGTACGCTATTACCCTGTAATATAATACCTGGTCCAATTTAAATTTTATGGGTCAATATTAAGGTCTGATATTGCGCCTTGCGTTAGTTAACCATTGAAAGATGTCTTTGAATTTTTAAAGCATTTTGGAACACTTATTTCCTCATTTTAAGCTTCTCAGAACACTCTATTTCGCATAGGCATACATAGTAAACTTTAGGGTCACGCTGTGTACCACCTAATTGACCTATAATTATTTCCTGTGGTAAGGTACACTATTACCCTGTAATATAATACGTGGTACAATTTAAAAATTATAGGTCAATATTAAGGTCCGATACCGTGCCGTTAGTTAACATAGAAAAGTGTCTTCGTATTTCCTTGTTTTAATGCACTATTTAAAATATACATAGTGTACCCCCTAAATGACCTATAATTATTTCCTGTGGTAGGGTACATTATTACCCTGTAATATAATAGGTGGTCCAATTTAAAAATTATAGGTCAATATTAAGGTCCGATACCGTGCCGTTAGTTAACATAGAAAAATGTCTTTGAATTTTTAAAGCATTTTAGAACGCTTATTTCCTCATTTTAAGCTTCTCAGAACACTTTATTTCGCATAGGCATACATAGTAAACTTTAGGGTCACTCTATGTACCCCCTAATTGACCTATAATTATTTCCTGTGGTAGGGTACACTATAACCCTGTAATATAATACGTGGTCCAATTTAAAAATTATAGGTCAATATTAAGGTCCGATACCGTGCCGTTAGTTAACATAGAAAAGTGTCTTCGTATTTCCTTGTTTTAATGCACTATTTAAAATATACATAGTGTACCCCCTAATTGACCTATAATTATTTCCTGTGGTAGGGTACACTATTACCCTGTAATATAATACTTGGTCCAATTTAAATATTATGGGTCAATATTAAGGTCTGATATTGCGCTTTGCGTTAGTTAACCATTGAAAGATGTCTTTGAATTTTTAAAGCATTTTAGAACGCTTATTTCTTCATTTTAAGCATCTCAGAACACTCTATTTCGCATAGGCATACATAGTAAAATTTAGGGTCACGCTGTGTACCCCCTAAATGACCTATAATTATTTCCTGTGGTAGGGTACACTATTACCCTGTAATATAACACGTGGTCCAATTTAAAAATTATAGGTCAATATTAAGGTCCGATACCGTGCCGTTAGTTAACATAGAAACATGTCTTTGAATTTTTAAAGCATTTTAGAACGCTTATTTCCTCATTTTAAGCTTCTCAGAACACTTTATTTCATATAGGCATACATAGTAAACTTTAGGGTCACGCTGTGTACCCCCTAATTGACCTATAATTATTTCCTTTGGTAGGGTACACTATTACCCTGTAATATAATACCTGGTCCAATTAAAATATTATGGGTCAATATTAAGGTCTGATATTGCGCCTTGCGTTAGTTAACCATTGAAATATGTCTTTGAATTTTTAAAGCATTTTAGAACGCTTATTTCTTCATTTTAAGCTTCTCAGAACACTCTATTTCGCATAGGCATACATAGTAAAATTTAGGGTCACGCTGTGTACCCCCTAAATGACCTATAATTATTTCCTGTGGTAGGGTACACAATTACCCTGAAATATAATGCGTGGTTCAATTTAAAAATTATAGGTCAATATTAAGTTCCGATACCGTGCCGTTAGTTAACATTGAAAAATGTCTTCGTATTTCCTTGTTTTAATGCACTATTTAAAATATACATAGTGTACCCCCTAATTGACCTATAATTATTTCCTGTGGTAGGGTACACTATTACCCTGTAATACAATACCTGGTCCAATTTAAATATTATGGGTCAATATTAAGGTTTGATATTGCGCCTTGCGTTAGTTAACCATTGAAAGATGTCTTTGAATTTTTAAAGCATTTTAGAACGCTTATTTCTTCATTTTAAGCTTCTCAGAACACTTTATTTTGCATAGGCATACATAGTAAACTTTAGGGTCACGCTGTGTACCCCCTAATTGACCTATAATTATTTCCTGTGGTAGGGTACACTATTACCCTGTAATATAATAGGTGGTCCAATTTAAAAATTATAGGTCAATATTAAGGTCCGATACCGTGCCGTTAGTTAACATAGAAAAATGTCTTTGAATTTTTAAAGCATTTTAGAACGCTTATTTCCTCATTTTAAGCTTCTCAGAACACTTTATTTCGCATAGGCATACATAGTAAATTTTAGGGTCACTCTGCGTACCCCCTAATTGACCTATAATTATTTCCTGTGGTAGGGTACACTATAACCCTGTAATATAATACGTGGTCCAATTTAAAAATTATAGGTCAATATTAAGGTCCGATACCGTGCCGTTAGTTAACATAGAAAAGTGTCTTCGTATTTCCTTGTTTTAATGCACTATTTAAAATATACATAGTGTACCCCCTAATTGACCTATAATTATTTCCTGTGGTAGGGTACACTATTACCCTGTAATATAATACCTGGTCCAATTTAAATATTATGGGTCAATATTAAGGTCTGATATTGCGCCTTGCGTTAGTTAACTATTGAAAGATGTCTTTGAATTTTTAAAGCATTTTAGAACGCTTATTTCTTCAATTTAAGCATCTCAGAACACTCTATTTCGCATAGGCATACATAGTAAAATTTAGGGACACGCTGTGTACCCCCTAAATGACCTATAATTATTTCCTGTGGTAGGGTACACTATTACCCAGTAATATAATACGTGGTCCAATTTAAAAATTATAGGTCAATATTAAGGTCCGATACCGTGCCGTTAGCTAACATAGAAAAATGTTTTTGAATTTTTAAAGCATTTTTGAACGCTTATTTCCTCATTTTAAGCTTCTCAGAACACTTTATTTCGCATAGGCATACATAGTAAACTTTAGGGTCACGCTGTGTACCACCTAAATGACCTATAATTATTTCCTGTGGTAAGGTACACTATTACCCTGTAATATAATACGTGGTACAATTTAAAAATTATAGGTCAATATTAAGGTCCGATACCGTGCCGTTAGTTAACATAGAAAAGTGTCTTCGTGTTTCCTTGTTTTAATGCACTATTTAAAATATACATAGTGTACCCCCTAAATGACCTATAATTATTTCCTGTGGTAGGGTACACTATTACCCTGTAATATAATAGGTGGTCCAATTTAAAAATTATAGGTCAATATTAAGGTCCGATACCGTGCCGTTAGTTAACATAGAAAAGTGTCTTCGTATTTCCTTGTTTTAATGCACTATTTAAAATATACATAGTGTACCCCCTAATTGACCTATATATATTTCCTGTGGTAGGGTACACTATTACCCTGTAATATAATACCTGGTCCAATTTAAATATTATAGGTCAATATTAAGGTCCGATACCCTTCCGTTAGTTAACATAGAAAAATGTCTTTGAATTTTTAAAGCATTTTAGAACGCTTATTTCCTCATTTTAAGCTTCTCAGAACACTTTATTTCGCATAGGCATACATAGTAAACTTTAGGGTCACGCTGTGTACCCCCTAATTGACCTATAATTATTTTACGGGGTAGGGTACACTATAACCCTGTAATATAATAGGTGGTTCAATTTAAAAATTTTAGGTCAATATTAAGGTCCGATACCGTGCCGTTAGTTAACATAGAAAAATGTCTTTGAATTTTTAAAGCATTATAGAACGCTTATTTCCTCATTTTAAGCTTCTCAGAACACTTTATTTCGCATAGGCATACATAGTAAATTTTAGGGTCACTCTGCGTACCCCCTAATTGACCTATAATTATTTCCTGTGGTAGGGTACACTATAACCCTGTAATATAATACGTGGTCCAATTTAAAAATTATAGGTCAATATTAAGGTCCGATACCGTGCCGTTAGTTAACATAGAAAAGTGTCTTCGTATTTCCTTGTTTTAATGCACTATTTAAAATATACATAGTGTACCCCTTAATTGACCTATAATTATTTCCTGTGGTAGGGTACACTATTACCCTGTAATATAATACCTGGTCCAATTTAAATATTATGGGTCAATATTAAGGTCTGATATTGCGCCTTGCGTTAGTTAACCATTGAAAGATGTCTTTGAATTTTTAAAGCATTTTAGAACGCTTATTTCTTCATTTTAAGCATCTCAGAACACTCTATTTCGCATAGGCATACATAGTAAAATTTAGGGACACGCTGTGTACCCCCTAAATGACCTATAATTATTTCCTGTGGTAGGGTACACTATTACCCTGTAATATAATACGTGGTCCAATTTAAAAATTATAGGTCAATATTAAGGTCTGATACCGTGCCGTTAGCTAACATAGAAAAATGTTTTTGAATTTTTAAAGCATTTTAGAACGCTTATTTCCTCATTTTAAGCTTCTCAGAACACTTTATTTCGCATAGGCATACATAGTAAACTTTAGGGTCACGCTGTGTACCACCTAAATGACCTATAATTATTTCCTGTGGTAAGGTACACTATTACCCTGTAATATAATACGTGGTACAATTTAAAAATTATAGGTCAATATTAAGGTCCGATACCGTGCCGTTAGTTAACATAGAAAAGTGTCTTCGTGTTTCCTTGTTTTAATGCACTATTTAAAATATACATAGTGTACCCCCTAAATGACCTATAATTATTTCCTGTGGTAGGGTACACTATTACCCTGTAATATAATAGGTGGTCCAATTTAAAAATTATAGGTCAATATTAAGGTCCGATACCGTGCCGTTAGTTAACATAGAAAAGTGTCTTCGTATTTCCTTGTTTTAATGCACTATTTAAAATATACATAGTGTACCCCCTAATTGACCTATATATATTTCCTGTGGTAGGGTACACTATTACCCTGTAATATAATACCTGGTCCAATTTAAATATTATAGGTCAATATTAAGGTCCGATACCCTTCCGTTAGTTAACATAGAAAAATGTCTTTGAATTTTTAAAGCATTTTAGAACGCTTATTTCCTCATTTTAAGCTTCTCAGAACACTTTATTTCGCATAGGCATACATAGTAAACTTTAGGGTCACGCTGTGTACCCCCTAATTGACCTATAATTATTTTACGGGGTAGGGTACACTATAACCCTGTAATATAATAGGTGGTTCAATTTAAAAATTTTAGGTCAATATTAAGGACCGATACCGTGCCGTTAGTTAACATAGAAAAGTGTCTTCGAATTTCCTTGTTTTAATGCACTATTTAAAATATACATAGTGTACCCCCTAATTGACCTTTAATTATTTCCTGTGGTAGGGTACACTATTACCCTGTAATATAATACCTGGTCCAATTTAAATATTATGGGTCAATATTAAGGTCTGATATTGCGCCTTGCGCTAGTTAACCATTGAAAGATGTCTTTGAATTTTAAAAGCATTTTAGAACGCATATTTCTTCATTTTAAGCTTCTCAGAACACTTTATTTCGCATAGGCATACATAGTAAACCTTAGGGTCACGCTGTGTACCCCCTAAGTGACCTATAATTATTTCCCGTGGTAGGTAACAATATTACCCTGTAATATAATACGTGGTCCAATTTAAAAATTATAGGTAAATATTAAGGTCCGATACCGTGCCGTTAGTTAGCATAGAAAAATGTCTTTGAATTTTTAAAGCATTTTAGAACGCTTATTTCTTCATTTTAAGCTTCTCAGAACACTCTATTTCGCATAGGCATACATAGTAAACTTTAGGGTCACGCTGTGTACCACCTAATTGACCTATAATTATTTCCTGTGGTAAGGTACACTATTACCCTGTAATATAATACCTGGTACAATTTAAAAATTATAGGTCAATATTAAGGTCCGATACCGTGCCGTTAGTTCACATAGAAAAGTGTCTTCGTATTTCCTTGTTTTAATGCACTATTTAAAATATACATAGTGTACCCCCTAAATGACCTATAATTATTTCCTGCGGTAGGGTACACTATTACCCTGTAATATAATAGGTGGTCCAATTTAAAAATTATAGGTCAATATTAAGGTCCGATACCGTGCCGTTAGTTAACATAGAAAAATGTCTTTGAATTTTTAAAGCATTTTAGAACGCTTATTTCCTCATTTTAAGCTTCTCAGAACACTTTATTTCGCATAGGCATACATAGTAAACTTTAGGGTCACTCTATGTACCCCCTAATTGACCTATAATTATTTCCTGTGGTAGGGTACACTATAACCCTGTAATATAATACGTGGTCCAATTTAAAAATTATAGGTCAATATTAAGGTCCGATACCGTGCCGTTAGTTAACATAGAAAAGTGTCTTCGTATTTCCTTGTTTTAATGCACTATTTAAAATATACATAGTGTACCCCCTAATTGACCTATAATTATTTCCTGTGGTAGGGTACACTATTACCCTGTAATATAATACCTGGTCCAATTTAAATATTATGGGTCAATATTAAGGTCTGATATTGCGCCTTGCGTTAGTTAACCATTGAAAGATGTCTTTGAATTTTTAAAGCATTTTAGAATGCTTATTTCCTCATTTTAAGCTTTTCAGAACACTTTATTTCGCATAGGCATACATAGTAAACTTTAGGGTCACTCTGTGTACCCCTAATTGACCTATAATTATTTCCTGTGGTAGGGTACACTATAACCCTGTAATATATTAGGTGGTCCAATTTTAAAATTATAGGTCAATATTAAGGTCCGATACCGTGCCGTTAGTTAACATAGAAAAGTGTCTTCGAATTTCCTTGTTTTAATGCACTATTTAAAATATACATAGTGTACCCCCTAATTATCCTTTAATTATTTCCTGTGGTAGGGTACACTATTACCCTGTAATATAATACCTGGTCCAATTTAAATATTATGGGTCAATATTAAGGTCTGATATTGCGCCTTGCGCTAGTTAACCATTGAAAGATGTCTTTGAATTTTTAAAGCATTTTAGAACGCTTATTTCTTCATTTTAAGCTTCTCAGAACACTCTATTTCGCATAGGCATACATAGTAAACTTTAGGGTCACGCTGTGTACCACCTAATTGACCTATAATTATTTCCTGTGGTAAGGTACACTATTACCCTGTAATATAATACGTGGTACAATTTAAAAATAATAGATCAATATTAAGGTCCGATACCGTGCCGTTAGTTAACATAGAAAAGTGTCTTCGTATTTCCTTGTTTTAATGCAGTATTTAAAATATACATAGTGTACCCCCTAAATGACCTATAATTATTTCCTGTGGTAGGGTACACTATTACCCTGTAATATAATAGGTGGTCCAATTTAAAAATTATAGGTCAATATTAAGGTCCGATACCGTGCCGTTAGTTAACATAGAAAAATGTCTTTGAATTTTTAAAGCATTTTAGAACGCTTATTTCCTCATTTTAAGCTTCTCAGAGCACTTTATTTCGCATAGGCATACATAGTAAACTTTGGGGTCACTCTGTGTACCCCCTAATTGACCTATAATTATTTCCTGTGGTAGGGTACACTATAACCCTGTAATATAATACGTGGTCCAATTTAAAAATTATAGGTCAATATTAAGGTCCGATACCGTGCCGTTAGTTAACATAGAAAAGTGTCTTCGTATTTCCTTGTTTTAATGCACTATTTAAAATATACATAGTGTACCCCCTAATTGACCTATAATTATTTCCTGTGGTAGGGTACACTATTACCCTGTAATATAATACCTGGTACAATATAAATATTATGGGTCAATATTAAGGTCTGATATTGCGCCTTGCGTTAGTTAACCATTGAAAGATGTCTTTGAATTTTTAAAGCATTTCAGAAAGCTTATTTCTTCATTTTAAGCTTCTCAAAACATTTTATTTCGCATAGGCATACATAGTAAAATTTAGGGTGACGCTGTGTACCCCCTAAATGACCTATAATTATTTCCTGTGGTAGGGTACACTATTACCCTGTAATATAATACGTGGTCCAATTTAAAAATTATAGGTCAATATTAAGTTCCGATACCGTGCCGTTAGTTAACATAGAAAAATGTCTTTGAATTTTTAAAGCATTTTAGAACGCTTATTTCCTCATTTTAAGCTTCTCAGAACAATTTATTTCGCATAGGCATACATAGTAAACTTTAGGGTCACGCTGTGTACCACCTAAATGACCTATAATTATTTCCTGTGGTAAGGTACACTTTTACCCTGTAATATAATACGTGGTACAATTTAAAAATTATAGGTCAATATTAAGGTCCGATACCGTGCCGTTAGTTAACATAGAAAAGTGTCTTCGTGTTTCCTTGTTTTAATGCACTATTTAAAATATACATAGTGTACCCCCTAAATGACCTATAATTATTTCCTGTGGTAGGGTACACTATTACCCTGTAATATAATAGGTGGTCCAATTTAAAAATTATAGGTCAATATTAAGGTCCGATACCGTGCCGTTAGTTAACATAGAAAAATGTCTTTGAATTTTTAAAGCATTTTAGAATGCTTATTTCCTCATTTTAAGCTTTTCAGAACACTTTATTTCGCATAGGCATACATAGTAAACTTTAGGGTCACTCTGTGTACCCCCTAATTGACCTATAATTATTTCCTGTGGTAGGGTACACTATAACCCTGTAATATAATAGGTGGTCCTATTTAAAAATTATAGGTCAATATTAAGGTCCGATACCGTGCCGTTAGTTAACATAGAAAAGTGTCTTCGTATTTCCTTGTTTTAATGCACTATTTAAAATATACATAGTGTACCCCCTAATTGACCTATATATATTTCCTGTGGTAGGGTACACTATTACCCTGTAATATAATACCTGGTCCAAATTAAATATTATAGGTCAATATTAAGGTCCGATACCCTTCCGTTAGTTAACATAGAAAAATGTCCTTGAATTTTTAAAGCATTTTAGAACGCTTATTTCCTCATTTTAAGCTTCTCAGAACACTTTATTTCGCATAGGCATACATAGTAAACTTTAGGGTCACGCTGTGTACCCCCTAATTGACCTATAATTATTTTACGGGGTAGGGTACACTATAACCCTGTAATATAATAGGTGGTTCAATTTAAAAATTTTAGATCAATATTAAGGACCGATACCGTGCCGTTAGTTAACATAGAAAAGTGTCTTCGAATTTCCTTGTTTTAATGCACTATTTAAAATATACATAGTGTACCCCCTAATTGACCTTTAATTATTTCCTGTGGTAGGGTACACTATTACCCTGTAATATAATACCTGGTCCAATTTAAATATTATGGGTCAATATTAAGGTCTGATATTGCGCCTTGCGCTAGTTAACCATTGAAAGATGTCTTTGAATTTTAAAAGCATTTTAGAACGCATATTTCTTCATTTTAAGCTTCTCAGAACACTTTATTTCCCATAGGCATACATAGTAAACTTTAGGGTCACGCTGTGTACCCCCTAAGTGACCTATAATTATTTCCCGTGGTAGGTAACAATATTACCCTGTAATATAATACGTGGTCCAATTTAAAAATTATAGGTAAATATTAAGGTCCGATACCGTGCCGTTAGTTAACATAGAAAAATGTCTTCGTATTTCCTTGTTTTAATGCACTATTTAAAATATACATAGTGTACCCCCTAAATGACCTATAATTATTTCCTGTGGTAAGGTACACTATTACCCTGTAATATAATACGTGGTACAATTTAAAAATTATAGGTCAATATTAAGGTCCGATACCGTGCCGTTAGTTAACATAGAAAAGTGTCTTCGTATTTCCTTGTTTTAATGCACTATTTAAAATATACATAGTGTACCCCCTAAATAACCTATAATTATTTCCTGTGGTAGGGTACATTATTACCCTGTAATATAATAGGTGGTCCAATTTAAAAATTATAGGTCAATATTAAGGTCCGATACCGTGCCGTTAGTTAACATAGAAAAATGTCTTTGAATTTTTAAAGCATTTTAGAACGCTTATTTCCTCATTTTAAGCTTCTCAGAACACTCTATTTCGCATAGGCATACATAGTAAAATTTAGGGTCACTCTATGTACCCCCTAATTGACCTATAATTATTTCCTGTGGTAGGGTACACTATAACCCTGTAATATAATACGTGGTCCAATTTAAAAATTATAGGTCAATATTAAGGTCCGATACCGTGCCGTTAGTTAACATAGAAAAGTGTCTTCGTATTTCCTTGTTTTAATGCACTATTTAAAATATACATAGTGTACCCCCTAATTGACCTATAATTATTTCCTGTGGTAGGGTACACTATTACCCTGTAATATAATACTTGGTCCAATTTAAATATTATGGGTCAATATTAAGGTCTGATATTGCGCTTTGCGTTAGTTAACCATTGAAAGATGTCTTTGAATTTTTAAAGCATTTTAGAACGCTTATTTCTTCATTTTAAGCATCTCAGAACACTCTATTTCGCATAGGCATACATAGTAAAATTTAGGGTCACGCTGTGTACCCCCTAAATGACCTATAATTATTTCCTGTGGTAGGGTACACTATTACCCTGTAATATAATACGTGGTCCAATTTAAAAATTATAGGTCAATATTAAGGTCCGATACCGTGCCGTTAGTTAACATAGAAACATGTCTTTGAATTTTTAAAGCATTTTAGAACGCTTATTTCCTCATTTTAAGCTTCTCAGAACACTTTATTTCATATAGGCATACATAGTAAACTTTAGGGTCACGCTGTGTACCCCCTAATTGACCTATAATTATTTCCTTTGGTAGGGTACACTATTACCCTGTAATATAATACCTGGTCCAATTAAAATATTATGGGTCAATATTAAGGTCTGATATTGCGCCTTGCGTTAGTTAACCATTGAAATATGTCTTTGAATTTTTAAAGCATTTCAGAACGCTTATTTCTTAATTTTAAGCTTCTCAGAACACTCTATTTCGCATAGGCATACATAGTAAAATTTAGGGTCACGCTGTGTACCCCCTAAATGACCTATAATTATTTCCTGTGGTAGGGTACACAATTACCCTGAAATATAATGCGTGGTTCAATTTAAAAATTATAGGTCAATATTAAGTTCCGATACCGTGCCGTTAGTTAACATTGAAAAATGTCTTCGTATTTCCTTGTTTTAATGCACTATTTAAAATATACATAGTGTACCCCCTAATTGACCTATAATTATTTCCTGTGGTAGGGTACACTATTACCCTGTAATACAATACCTGGTCCAATTTAAATATTATGGGTCAATATTAAGGTTTGATATTGCGCCTTGCGTTAGTTAACCATTGAAAGATGTCTTTGAATTTTTAAAGCATTTTAGAACGCTTATTTCTTCATTTTAAGCTTCTCAGAACACTTTATTTTGCATAGGCATACATAGTAAATTTTAGGGTCACTCTGCGTACCCCCTAATTGACCTATAATTATTTCCTGTGGTAGGGTACACTATAACCCTGTAATATAATACGTGGTCCAATTTAAAAATTATAGGTCAATATTAAGGTCCGATACCGTGCCGTTAGTTAACATAGAAAAGTGTCTTCGTATTTCCTTGTTTTAATGCACTATTTAAAATATACATAGTGTACCCCCTAATTGACCTATAATTATTTCCTGTGGTAGGGTACACTATTACCCTGTAATATAATACCTGGTCCAATTTAAATATTATGGGTCAATATTAAGGTCTGATATTGCGCCTTGCGTTAGTTAACCATTGAAAGATGTCTTTGAATTTTTAAAGCATTTTAGAACGCTTACTTCTTCATTTTAAGCATCTCAGAACACTCTATTTCGCATAGGCATACATAGTAAAATTTAGGGACACGCTGTGTACCCCCTAAATGACCTATAATTATTTCCTGTGGTAGGGTACACTACTACCCTGTAATATAATACGTGGTCCAATTTAAAAATTATAGGTCAATATTAAGGTCCGATACCGTGCCGTTAGTTAACATAGAAAAGTGTCTTCGTATTTCCTTGTTTTAATGCACTATTTAAAATATACATAGTGTACCCCCTAATTGACCTATATATATTTCCTGTGGTAGGGTACACTATTACCCTGTAATACAATACCTGGTCCAATTTAAATATTATGGGTCAATATTAAGGTTTGATATTGCGCCTTGCGTTAGTTAACCATTGAAAGATGTCTTTGAATTTTTAAAGCATTTTAGAACGCTTATTTCTTCATTTTAAGCTTCTCAGAACACTTTATTTTGCATAGGCATACATAGTAAATTTTAGGGTCACTCTGCGTACCCCCTAATTGACCTATAATTATTTCCTGTGGTAGGGTACACTATAACCCTGTAATATAATACGTGGTCCAATTTAAAAATTATAGGTCAATATTAAGGTCCGATACCGTGCCGTTAGTTAACATAGAAAAGTGTCTTCGTATTTCCTTGTTTTAATGCACTATTTAAAATATACATAGTGTACCCCCTAATTGACCTATAATTATTTCCTGTGGTAGGGTACACTATTACCCTGTAATATAATACCTGGTCCAATTTAAATATTATGGGTCAATATTAAGGTCTGATATTGCGCCTTGCGTTAGTTAACCATTGAAAGATGTCTTTGAATTTTTAAAGCATTTTAGAACGCTTACTTCTTCATTTTAAGCATCTCAGAACACTCTATTTCGCATAGGCATACATAGTAAAATTTAGGGACACGCTGTGTACCCCCTAAATGACCTATAATTATTTCCTGTGGTAGGGTACACTATTACCCTGTAATATAATACGTGGTCCAATTTAAAAATTATAGGTCAATATTAAGGTCCGATACCGTGCCGTTAGTTAACATAGAAAAGT
This sequence comes from Parasteatoda tepidariorum, assembly GCF_982258835.1. NCBI lineage: Eukaryota > Metazoa > Arthropoda > Arachnida > Araneae > Theridiidae > Parasteatoda > Parasteatoda tepidariorum. The sequence continues at coordinate 306,595 of NW_028257383.1, read as the reverse complement.
GTCTTCGTATTTCCTTGTTTTAATGCACTATTTAAAATATACATAGTGTACCCCCTAATTGACCTATATATATTTCCTGTGGTAGGGTACACTATTACCCTGTAATATAATACCTGGTCCAATTTAAATATTATAGGTCAATATTAAGGTCCGATACCCTTCCGTTAGTTAACATAGAAAAATGTCTTTGAATTTTTAAAGCATTTTAGAACGCTTATTTCCTCATTTTAAGCTTCTCAGAACACTTTATTTCGCATAGGCATACATAGTAAACTTTAGGGTCACGCTGTGTACCCCCTAATTGACCTATAATTATTTTACGGGGTAGGAAACACTATAACCCTGTAATATAATAGGTGGTTCAATTTAAAAATTTTAGGTCAATATTAAGGACCGATACCGTGCCGTTAGTTAACTTAGAAAAGTGTCTTCGAATTTCCTTGTTTTAATGCACTATTTAAAATATACATAGTGTACCCCCTAATTGACCTTTAATTATTTCCTGTGGTAGGGTACACTATTACCCTGTAATATAATACCTGGTCCAATTTAAATATTATGGGTCAATATTAAGGTCTGATATTGCGCCTTGCGCTAGTTAACCATTGAAAGATGTCTTTGAATTTTAAAAGCATTTTAGAACGCATATTTCTTCATTTTAAGCTTCTCAGAACACTTTATTTCGCATAGGCATACATAGTAAACTTTAGGGTCACGCTGTGTACCCCCTAAGTGACCTATAATTATTTCCCGTGGTAGGTAACAATATTACCCTGTAATATAATACGTGGTCCAATTTAAAAATTATAGGTAAATATTAAGGTCCGATACCGTGCCGTTAGTTAACATAGAAAAATGTCTTTGAATTTTTAAAGCATTTTAGAACGCTTATTTCTTCATTTTAAGCTTCTCAGAACACTCTATTTCGCATAGGCATACATAGTAAACTTTAGGGTCACGCTGTGTACCACCTAATTGACCTATAATTATTTCCTGTGGTAAGGTACACTATTACCCTGTAATATAATACGTGGTACAATTTAAAAATTATAGGTCTATATTAAGGTCCGATACCGTGCCGTTAGTTAACATAGAAAAGTGTCTTCGTATTTCCTTGTTTTAATGCACTATTTAAAATATACATAGTGTACCCCCTAAATGACCTATAATTATTTCCTGCGGTAGGGTACACTATTACCCTGTAATATAATAGGTGGTCCAATTTAAAAATTATAGGTCAATATTAAGGTCCGATACCGTGCCGTTAGTTAACATAGAAAAATGTCTTTGAATTTTTAAAGCATTTTAGAACGCTTATTTCCTCATTTTAAGCTTCTCAGAACACTTTATTTCGCATAGGCATACATAGTAAACTTTAGGGTCACTCTGTGTACCCCCTAATTGACCTATAATTATTTCCTGTGGTAGGGTTCACTATAACCCTGTAATATAATACGTGGTCCAATTTAAAAATTATAGGTCAATATTAAGGTCCGATACCGTGCCGTTAGTTAACATAGAGAAGTGTCTTCGTATTTCCTTGTTTTATTGCACTATTTAAAATATATATAGTGTACCCCCTAATTGACCTATAATTATTTCCTGTGGTAGGGTACACTATTACCCTGTAATATAATACCTGGTCCAATTTAAATATTATGGGTCAATATTAAGGTCTGATATTGCGCCTTGCGTTAGTTAACCATTGAAAGATGTCTTTGAATTTTTAAAGCATTTTAGAATGCTTATTTCCTCATTTTAAGCTTTTCAGACCACTTTATTTCGCATAGGCATACATAGTAAACTTTAGGGTCACTCTGTGTACCCCTAATTGACCTATAATTATTTCCTGTGGTAGGGTACACTATAACCTTGTAATATAATAGGTGGTCCAATTTTAAAATTATAGGTCAATATTAAGGTCCGATACCGTGCCGTTAGTTAACATAGAAAAGTGTCTTCGAATTTCCTTGTTTTAATGCACTATTTAAAATATACATAGTGTACCCCCTAATTGACCTATATATATTTCCTGTGGTAGGGTACACTATTACCCTGTAATATAATACCTGGTCCAATTTAAATATTATGGGTCAATATTAAGGTCTGATATCGCGCCTTGCGTTAGTTAACCATTGAAAGATGTCTTTGAATTTTTAAAGCATTTTAGAACGCTTATTTCTTCATTTTAAGCTTCTCAGAACACTCTATTTCGCATAGGCATACATAGTAAACTTTAGGGTCACGCTGTGTACCACCTAATTGACCTATAATTATTTCCTGTGGTAAGGTACACTATTACCCTGTAATATAATAGGTGGTCCAATTTAAAAATTATAGGTCAATATTAAGGTCCGATACATAGAAAAATGTCTTTGAATTTTTAAAGCATTTTAGAACGCTTATTTCCTCATTTTAAGCTTCTCAGAGCACTTTATTTCGCATAGGCATACATAGTAAACTTTGGGGTCACTCTGTGTACCCCCTAATTGACCTATAATTATTTCCTGTGGTAGGGTACACTATAACCCTGTAATATAATACGTGGTCCAATTTAAAAATTATAGGTCAATATTAAGGTCCGATACCGTGCCGTTAGTTAACATAGAAAAGTGTCTTCGTATTTCCTTGTTTTAATGCACTATTTAAAATATACATAGTGTACCCCCTAACTGACCTATAATTATTTCCTGTGGTAGGGTACACTATTACCCTGTAATATAATACCTGGTACAATATAAATATTATGGGTCAATATTAAGGTCTGATATTGCGCCTTGCGTTAGTTAACCATTGAAAGATGTCTTTGAATTTTTAAAGCATTTCAGAAAGCTTATTTCTTCATTTTAAGCTTCTCAAAACATTTTATTTCGCATAGGCATACATAGTAAAATTTAGGGTGACGCTGTGTACCCCCTAAATGACCTATAATTATTTCTTGGGGTAAGGTACACTATTACCCTGTAATATAATACGTGGTACAATTTAAAAATTATAGGTCAATATTAAGGTCCGATACCGTGCCGTTAGTTAACATAGAAAAGTGTCTTCGTGTTTCCTTGTTTTAATGCACTATTTAAAATATACATAGTGTACCCCCTAACTGACCTATAATTATTTCCTGTGGTAGGGTACACTATTACCCTGTAATATAATACCTGGTACAATATAAATATTATGGGTCAATATTAAGGTCTGATATTGCGCCTTGCGTTAGTTAACCATTGAAAGATGTCTTTGAATTTTTAAAGCATTTCAGAAAGCTTATTTCTTCATTTTAAGCTTCTCAAAACATTTTATTTCGCATAGGCATACATAGTAAACTTTAGGGTCACTCTGTGTACCCCTAATTGACCTATAATTATTTCCTGTGGTAGGGTACACTATAACCTTGTAATATAATAGGTGGTCCAATTTTAAAATTATAGGTCAATATTAAGGTCCGATACCGTGCCGTTAGTTAACATAGAAAAGTGTCTTCGAATTTCCTTGTTTTAATGCACTATTTAAAATATACATAGTGTACCCCCTAATTGACCTATATATATTTCCTGTGGTAGGGTACACTATTACCCTGTAATATAATACCTGGTCCAATTTAAATATTATGGGTCAATATTAAGGTCTGATATCGCGCCTTGCGTTAGTTAACCATTGAAAGATGTCTTTGAATTTTTAAAGCATTTTAGAACGCTTATTTCTTCATTTTAAGCTTCTCAGAACACTCTATTTCGCATAGGCATACATAGTAAACTTTAGGGTCACGCTGTGTACCACCTAATTGACCTATAATTATTTCCTGTGGTAAGGTACACTATTACCCTGTAATATAATAGGTGGTCCAATTTAAAAATTATAGGTCAATATTAAGGTCCGATACCGTGCCGTTAGTTAACATAGAAAAATGTCTTTGAATTTTTAAAGCATTTTAGAACGCTTATTTCCTCATTTTAAGCTTCTCAGAGCACTTTATTTCGCATAGGCATACATAGTAAACTTTGGGGTCACTCTGTGTACCCCCTAATTGACCTATAATTATTTCTTGGGGTAAGGTACACTATTACCCTGTAATATAATACGTGGTCCAATTTAAAAATTATAGGTCAGTATTAAGGTCCGATACCGTGCCGTTAGTTAACATAGAAAAGTGTCTTCGTATTTCCTTGTTTTAATGCACTATTTAAAATATACATAGTGTACCCCCTAACTGACCTATAATTATTTCCTGTGGTATGGTACACTATTACCCTGTAATATAATACCTGGTACAATATAAATATTATGGGTCAATATTAAGGTCTGATATTGCGCCTTGCGTTAGTTAACCATTGAAAGATGTCTTTGAATTTTTAAAGCATTTCAGAAAGCTTATTTCTTCATTTTAAGCTTCTCAAAACATTTTATTTCGCATAGGCATACATAGTAAAATTTAGGGTGACGCTGTGTACCCCCTAAATGACCTATAATTATTTCTTGGGGTAAGGTACACTATTACCCTGTAATATAATACGTGGTCCAATTTAAAAATTATAGGTCAATATTAAGTTCCGATACCGTGCCGTTAGTTAACATAGAAAAATGTCTTTGAATTTTTAAAGCATTTTAGAACGCTTATTTCCTCATTTTAAGCTTCTCAGAACAATTTATTTCGCACAGGCATACATAGTAAACTTTAGGGTCACGCTGTGTACCACCTAAATGACCTATAATTATTTCTTGGGGTAAGGTACACTATTACCCTGTAATATAATACGTGGTACAATTTAAAAATTATAGGTCAATATTAAGGTCCGATACCGTGCCGTTAGTTAACATAGAAAAGTGTCTTCGTGTTTCCTTGTTTTAATGCACTATTTAAAATATACATAGTGTACCCCCTAAATGACCTATAATTATTTCCTGTGGTAGGGTACACTATTACCCTGTAATATAATAGGTGGTCCAATTTAAAAATTATAGGTCAATATTAAGGTCCGATACCGTGCCGTTAGTTAACATAGAAAAATGTCTTTGAATTTTTAAAGCATTTTAGAATGCTTATTTCCTCATTTTAAGCTTTTCAGAACACTTTATTTCGCATAGGCATACATAGTAAACTTTAGGGTCACTCTGTGTACCCCCTAATTGACCTATAATTATTTCCTGTGGTAGGGTACACTATAACCCTGTAATATAATAGGTGGTCCTATTTAAAAATTATAGGTCAATATTAAGGTCCGATACCGTGCCGTTAGTTAACATAGAAAAGTGTCTTCGTATTTCCTTGTTTTAATGCACTATTTAAAATATACATAGTGTACCCCCTAATTGACCTATATATATTTCCTGTGGTAGGGTACACTATTACCCTGTAATATAATACCTGGTCCAATTTAAATATTATGGGTCAATATTAAGGTCTGATATTGCGCCTTGCGCTAGTTAACCATTGAAAGATGTCTTTGAATTTTAAAAGCATTTTAGAACGCATATTTCTTCATTTTAAGCTTCTCAGAACACTTTATTTCGCATAGGCATACATAGTAAACTTTAGGGTCACGCTGTGTACCCCCTAAGTGACCTATAATTATTTCCCGTGGTAGGTAACAATATTACCCTGTAATATAATACGTGGTCCAATTTAAAAATTATAGGTAAATATTAAGGTCCGATACCGTGCCGTTAGTTAACATAGAAAAATGTCTTTGAATTTTTAAAGCATTTTAGAACGCTTATTTCTTCATTTTAAGCTTCTCAGAACACTCTATTTCGCATAGGCATACATAGTAAACTTTAGGGTCACGCTGTGTACCACCTAATTGACCTATAATTATTTCCTGTGGTAAGGTACACTATTACCCTGTAATATAATACGTGGTACAATTTAAAAATTATAGGTCAATATTAAGGTCCGATACCGTGCCGTTAGTTAACATAGAAAAGTGTCTTCGTATTTCCTTGTTTTAATGCACTATTTAAAATATACATAGTGTACCCCCTAAATGACCTATAATTATTTCCTGCGGTAGGGTACACTATTACCCTGTAATATAATAGGTGGTCCAATTTAAAAATTATAGGTCAATATTAAGGTCCGATACCGTGCCGTTAGTTAACATAGAAAAATGTCTTTGAATTTTTAAAGCATTTTAGAACGCTTATTTCCTCATTTTAAGCTTCTCAGAACACTTTATTTCGCATAGGCATACATAGTAAACTTTAGGGTCACTCTGTGTACCCCCTAATTGACCTATAATTATTTCCTGTGGTAGGATACACTATAACCCTGTAATATAATAGGTGGTCCAATTTTAAAATTATAGGTCAATATTAAGGTCCGATACCGTGCCGTTAGTTAACATAGAAAAGTGTCTTCGTATTTCTTTGTTTTAATGCACTATTTAAAATATACATAGTGTACCCCCTAATTGACCTATATATATTTCCTGTGGTAGGGTACACTATTACCCTGTAATATAATACCTGGTCCGATTTAAATATTATGGGTCAATATTAAGGTCTGATATCGCGCCTTGCGTTGGTTAACCATTGAAAGATGTCTTTGAATTTTTAAAGCATTTTAGAACGCTTATTTCCTCATTTTAATCTTCTCAGA